>NC_090321.1:34636236-34942853 GCF_040869045.1 Eurosta solidaginis
TAGCATATAAACTTATAAGGTGTAAAATTATATCCATTTACACACGCTGTTATATGAACGCACCTAGTAATACTCTTGATAAACTTGATTGTTTATCAGCTGTATTATTGCCGAACAACATTTTTTGATTGTTATACAAATTAAAAAATGCCAAGACTAAGTGAAAAATCAAAACTAAAACGCCTTTACTTGCTGATGTTGGAGATTTTTGATGAAAATGCCTGCTGTAATGTCTGCAAGGTTGCATTCCTTTGAGTTTACCGCGTTTACACAATGAAATGTGCGCGTAAATTTATACAAATTGTGTAAATGATTTTTCATACAAAATTTGACAGCTCGTGCGTAAACTAGATAAATTTATACGTTTACACACTTTATAAGGCATTTATACGGTTACATGAGTCCCCCTAATATACCTATGTAGAAAGCTAACATGCATAATATGCATATACACATCGTCCCGTTTATTCGTTAACCTCGTATCTACAAGTGAGACATTTTCGGTAAAGCGAACACGGTTGCCACACCATGTTTTCATTTGGAACCAAAATTCATCGAAAAAAGGTCCAAATTTTTGTTTCATTTTATTAGTATAAAATACAAAATTTCAGGATGTTTCCATATAAAATTTTACTAAAGGTAGTGAAGACTTTCCTTTAATTCAAGCTGAACAAACAAATATATGTGCATGCAATCAAAAATGGTACTATATTTTGACATAGGATAAGTCTATGTCTTTCACCAACCAAACGTTGTGAACCTAGTTTTGGTCACAATCTTCGTTCTCGCATTATGTTGTTGATTGTAGTTAAAATGTACAGTGCAGTTAGGTTTTAGTAAGAAACGGTAAACGGTTCAAAATTTGCGTTCTGGTGTTGCCGAGCTATGTATGTGGAAAACTCAGTAAATCATAAATGAAACTAGGCAATTTTGTTAGTGCTATTTTTATAGATGCTTACTTTTTCCCTTAACGTTTAAACTTCATATCAGAGCCTAGATTCAGTAAGTGTGAGTTTTGATCCCAGGCCTCAGGGAATAATTTTATACAAAACATTGCTTCTGAAATCAAATCTCTTCCTTCTGTATTCGAGTTAAAATATTTGTTATGCCAATATACTTAGTTTTCAATTACCTAGTCCTGGAATTCCTTTAACTCATTGAGCTCGATGAGAAAGATTTAAATATCTACGTGCCAATGTAATGCGTAGAATTTCTTTTTATAAGATTTCTGCTCACGGCAGAGTGCTCGCTATAAGCTATGTTGGGCGATCGATTGTATAACCGATCGAAATATCTAGCCGTTATTAATTTTATTATAAAACAAGAGCTTTTTTGATTAGTCGGTTATTTCATCAGCAATTAACGACAATGTGTTTGCCAATACTTCTTTTTAATGCCTGGCATAAATTATATCTTAGGTGAAATGCTATTGTTCTGGTACATTTTATTGACTGAGCAATTTTTTATGGTGAGAGTTCCATTGAAGTAAATTCTAACGAAAGTGTGGCGAATTTTTGGGTAATATTGTGAATTTTTACCTGAGTGAAAAGAAAGAAAAGTACCAATCGTGGCTACTGCCTAAAAAGGACCAAAATTGAAGAAAGGGACCAGCAGACCAAATGGGGTTGGAGGGACCATTTTTGGTCCAAATGGACCAAAGTGGCAACAGTTAAAGCGAAGAAAACTTCCTTTCGAATTTCTCCATAGACACTGGAGATTTCTTTGGTGATGACAGCGTTTCCACTTTGGCCAGAATCGCGGATAAAAGAACTGGTAACGATATTCGGTCACATAATGTTCTGTGTACTATTTTACCGGTAACGCTCAGAATCGGGGCGTAATTGGGGCGTATTTAAAAAAAAAATATCGGAAATGGTACGTTCTTGCGAAAATATTCTACTTAGCAGTTGGAATGTAATGCTAATTTTAGAGTTTTAACAAATACAAATGAAAAAACAATTGTTTAAATCTAAACTTCTCTAAAAAACCAAATTATTAAAATTTTCATAAAGTATGCATGTCCCTTTTTTTCTATATATAACTGTATGTGTTTTCTTTTACGTATATTATCTAAATTAGATATGTCATTGGGGGAATTTAAAAAATAACAACGTTTAGACAAGAGTTTAGAGGCAGCTTCAGTGAAGCAAACTTGTTTTGAGTAGAAAATTGTGTTTGAAATTGAAAATGAGGCTATTTAAATAATTTGTTGAAAAATTATACGAATAAACGTTGGCAATAAAATTAATTGCTTAAGAAATAAGACAATAAAAATTCAAATGCAGTAGCTGTTAGAAACACAAAAAAAAAAAGCAAAAAAAAAACGGTACTGTTTGTTACGCTTTTGACTGTAGAGCAAACGGCATAATCTTTGATCTTACACACAAAAACACGCCTTCAGTACAATATCAAAGAACAAAATTTACACAACACACCCTATTGTAAGCGAAATTTGTTTTTTTTTTTTCTAAATTACTATTTTTGCTTTTACAAATCAAAGCGAACCGCAGCGCCTATAAACAAATAAACAAGTGAATTTTGTTTCCTTTATGCGCAGTGCAAAATATGAGCAACAACAAAACGCATATAAAATAATGAAAAGGTGTCACAAAGTAGGCTCAAATAGTTAAAAGCGAAACACCTGTGGAACAACGCTAGAAATTGAGTGAGCCCATAAATAGGCATTTAAGCCGACAAACACTCCCTTGTTATTGTCAAAGAAAGTTGACTTCAGGGTCAGTATTGTTTTATTTATTTATAGGTATTTTTCTATTGATTTATACTTTTACAATTTGTTCTCATAACAAAATAGGATAATGCGATTTCGTTTGCAGTCCCTACCCAGTAGAAAAGGGGATCATACTATGAGCGTTTATGGATCGCTAAACAGGGAGCGTGGTAGTGCTCGCGCACTGTCCAAGACGTCAAACAAAACATGCTCCCTTTTAACATTGCATGTCCTAGGAGGGCGAGCGCTCTGTAAACGGTTGAAAAACGTGGAAACAGAGCGCTCTCTAAATGATCCATAAATACAAAAAAGGAGCCTTCTCCAAATGATAATAAGAAAATAAAATCAGAACGCTCTCCAAATGATCAAAAACAACAAAAAAGGAGTGCTCCCTATAGCATCAAAATGTACAAAACAAGAGCGAGACAGAAAAATAATTCCTTAAAAATAATAAAAGAAGAGGAATTGAGCATTTTTTGTTTTTTTTATTTACTTTAAGTTTTCAATTAGTAAATTTTTAATTTAAAGTTTTCAATTTATAAGTCCAGTAAAATTTCAGTTTTGCTTCTCTAAAGGCATCCTTAAATTGATCCTCAAACTCGGAATAGTTTTGATAATTGTCTTTGACGGCTTCTGCAATGCAAAATAACAGCCATAAAGAGAAATTCAAATATATTCAAAAAACTTACCAAACAAATGATAGCTAAATATCTTGTAGTCCCTATATGCGATTTTACTTTGGCCCTCGGTCCAGTTCACGCTTAAAATAAAGCGTTCGTCGAAAATTTCACACTAGATTTCTTTCAAATTTCGGTTTGCAAATTTTGATTTAAAAAAACTAATCTGCAATAAATAAAAAAGTATGCATTAAAATGGAGATTGAACATAATGATCAAAATAATTTTTACCACAGCTTCTTCCTCAGTTTTGGCAATTTTATTCGCCTGTTGCATTTCCGCTACTGAATTAATTGGCAAAACATCAAGGGAAAACGGGGGGCGTCAACTTTTTTAAAATTTCCTCCAATATTTTTTTGTAATTTTATTTTATTTTATATTATATTTCACTTGTTTACCTTTTTAGAAACATTTAAATTAGACCACGTAACACTTTCACTGACTATAAGAATGACAAATTCTTTTATCTTGAGAAAATCAAAAACAGTTATTTTAAAAAAACCGTTATTTTCGATGGATTTATCATATTTGACGCAAATATCCCACTTTGCTCCAAAAAAAATAGAAAGGGAACACATATAACGGTTTAAAAAGCAATTATGGCATTCTGCTCCCAGAAATATGATAGGAGATCACACGCTAATGTGCTGCTCTATAGTTGATCCCCTGTTGCTTAAAAAAATCGCTCTATTCCTGTTCATCAAAGGAGCGCTCGAGATATTTTCTACTGGGTATGTAACAATAGCGTGACAAAACTATGTGTGTAGTTGGGAAAATGAGCAAAATATTTGAAAAAGTTGCAATTGAATGGAAACACAGAGACATATTTTGGCCTTGTTTATGAACTCACATCAATGATTTTTTAAATTTATTTATTTGTTTATTGTAATTGTAGTTTGTTTGGCTTGGCATGACATTTACGTCAAAATGCGTATAAATGATGCGTAGTTGTACTTGCTTACATACATACATATGTATGTATGTTGTATGTCCTTGCATTGTTTCTGTAGTCAAGTGTTTCTATCTTAAATATTTTGATGGATGAGTATTTATTACCCTTGTCAAAATAAATATTCAGTAGATTAAATGCAATATACAGCAAATAGCGAATTTAGTTATGATCTCAGTTTGACAATGAAGTCGGTAGCTTTTTGATGTTGGACCCAAAACCGCAAACATCCTTGCAGTTCGGTACTTTTGAAGTTTTAGGCCATTTTCACCATCTTCAGTAAGTTTTTTTATATATAAGTTATCGAGATTCTCCGCTTACGGAAATTTTATAATTCTATCAATTTATAATTCTATCAGAAGCTATGTAGATTTTTTGGCCAAACCCTACATTCATATGGCCAAATAAGTTTCTTTAAAAAGTGGGGACTCGAAATCGGACTTAGAGCTATGGTGTCTTCAACAATTGTTCTTGGAATCATCTGTAGATTACGTTTTTGCTATACTCCTGATGGAAAAAAAATTTGGCCCCCTTTATGTATATGGGGTATTCCATCCCATTTCGACCAATTTTGTACCCGACCCCTTTAGAATTGGCTGAAAGTTTTTCTTCTTTTTCTAGCTTACGAAAGACATTTTTCAGAAGTTTTTAAAATTTTTTCATCCAACTCAAAAAAAGTTATGAGTTTTTAAAAAAACACCGTTTTTGTTTTCAAAATGCTATAACTTTTTCAAAAACTGACCGTTTGGGATCTTTTTTTTTTAATATGTTTTTAAATGTACTTTTCGGAAAAAATTCAAAAAAGTTTTTAAAGTTTTCAGTTTTTCGAGATTTTTCGAATTTCGCCTTTTTTTCTTTTTTTTTCTCAAAAACTCTCATAAAAAACTTCAATCAATTCTGCAATCATCCCCACTAATCCCGGAGAATTTCAGGTTGCCAGCGCAATATATAGCTTCTCCAAACCCATTTGTCAACCTCACCTATCCGCGGCGAATCCTGTTTCACTAACAGACGAGGCTCTGGCGACCCCAAGCTCCTCATGGAACTTGGGGGTGGGGAGGGAGGGAATGGCCTGAAGGTTTAATGTGGCCACATAAATCGTTCCCGAGATGGTCAGGCTAGCACCTTAATGGTGCTGTGTTACCGGAGCGTACCGGATCTGTATCCGGCAAAGGACCATCACATCGACAACACTCCCCAAAGCCTTCGGGGAGCAACCTTATCGCTACAACAACAACAACAACAACCATGATGGGTATGCTGACTAGTATGACATCTGGTACGATGTTGCTGTATATAATGACTAGTTTGTCAATTAGTATGATGCTGATTCAGTGACTCAAAATTGGTATTTCGTACACTCAGAGAAAAACGCCGTTCTAAAATCCAGTACTACCGTACTCAATTCAAGCTTTTCATGTTCTTACTTTTTTGTTCTTGAAAAACGAACGACCTGTTCTCAAAACAACAACCGTATTCTTGAACTGACAACCATTTTCTTGAAAAGAGAACGGCTGGTCTTAAAATATGAACAAATGTTCTATTAATGAGAACAATGTTCTTAAATTAAGAACAATGTTCTTAAATTAAGTACAATAAAAAAGAAACGGTAAAATTCGTGTGTACTACAATGTTAAATACAACATTTGGCGCAAGCTATCAAGCAGTTGTAGTGGCCCAGCGGCTATGATGTTGCGATTGCGATCGTGTGGCGCGAGTTCGATCACCGTCAAACTCTAAAATTTTTTAAAACAATTTTTTTATATTCTTTTTTTTTAACTCTTATTTTTCGTTGAGTTCCATTCACATATGCACAGGTAATTCTCAATCTTTTTATGCAGTGTTTTAAATATATATTCAGATTGCATCATCAAATAACAAGGATTTCTCAATAAGAGAAATATATGAAAAAATGCACATTATGCGTTTTTTCAAACCTTTTGGAATTTTGATAATATTTTTTTTTGTTATGAATATTTTTTATTAATGACAAAAAAATCATTAATTAATAACAAAAATAAATAAATGGTACCTTCCCACTCCCACCAATGATCAAGCACAAACCGTTCTTGAATTGATACCGAAAAATGTTAAATCGACCACAAATCGTTCTCGAAGCATGAGAACGAAAAATCTTAAATCAAGCCCAAGTAGTGCTTGAAATGAGCACAGAAGGTTCACACATCAATACCAAAGTGGTCATAAAATACGAACGGTGTGCTTGGAAAAACTGTTCTTAAAACAAGCCCATCGGTCACGAGTTAAGAAAAACCGTACTTAACAGACTTTTGTCAACGAATGTTCTTAATTTTGAACTTGTTTCGTTCGTTTTAAAAATACCAGTTGCTAATATGGAAAAATTACAGTACTCATAGTAGTTGGGATTTTTGGCAAACTAGTATTCTTCTTGTATACAACTAGTTGGTTTGACTGCAGGGTTGGCGCGGAAATAATTTTCCTTATAAAACCGGAGACAGTGTGTATACAAATTCTGTAAAAACCTTCAATCAACCTAAATATATTAAATTGAGTGTTTAAATGAATTTTCAATATCTTTCTTACACTTAGGCCCGGTTTTTCAGTGCGTATTTAAACTACGCTTAAACTTGGCTGGAACTTAACCTTGCCTTTTTGATGTTTAGGCTAGATTTTTCAGTGCACATTTTTTTTTAGAAAATCTAGGTACCGAATGTTGAAATTTTCTATGTACGGTCCTGTGTAAAAAAAGGAAAAACCGTCTGCCAACGACATGATCGGGAGCAAAAGCAATATATTTTCCAAACTCCCAGCTGCCCCAGCAATAAATATTTAATCATTACCGACCTAATAAACCAGATGGCTCCCATCAAAAATGGCTGCGTGCCACTAAAATGTTTTTATGTTTTACCATTTTACTTGCACCAAAAATTTTTCTTTAGCTTCTTTTGAACAACAATAAACAGTTGTAAAAGTTTTAACAACAACAAAACAAAAACAATGTCAACAATAATGACAAAAATAATTACAAAAGGACTTTACGAACAAAATGTACCAAACAAGTGGTCACTGTCACTGGCGAATTAACAAAAATGCCAGCGCGTAGCAGCCCACAGATGACAGTCGACAGCCGACCATAAACAGCAAAGACTAACCAACAACAAAAACAAGTGGAAGCAACAGCCAACTTTATCCGCTTGCCAAACTTGTTGTGATTTGAGTGGAGCGGAGGAGAATGCTGACGAGTGACGAGTTGGAAGGTTGATTCGCTGGTGGACTGAAGTGTAAGTCAGCGGGAAGCAGATGACAGTCGGCTACACTAAGAAGCGTCCAGCGGATTGACAATGCAAACCAAGTAGAATATTAAAAGGTGACCAGATTAAATAATAAATGAGTGAGAAGGTTGAAAGAAAATGGCCGGAAGAAGTATAAAGAGATAGAAGACGAGATGAGGCAGGGGAGAAGGAATAGTATGGGAAAAATAGAGGCGATAGTTTAAGAAGTCCTTTCCACACAGTAAGTTTAGGAGAAACAGAAAAGGCGAAAGGGAGAGAAAAAGAGGAAAAAGGGGAAAGGAGAGGGAAAGAGAGTTAAGGAAAATAAGGGAAAATAGAAGAAAAAGAAGAAGAAAAGTGAGAGTAAGGACAAGAGTCATGCTAAAGGAAAAAGAAAATGCAGATTGGATTAATTCGGAAATATGAGACTACTTTTGAATACAACCGAAAAATTTGTTGTAGTAGTATCTGTGCATAAGGCATATGATCAAAGAAAGCTTGAGGATAAAATCTACGCTTGCAGTTCTTTCCTTGCTTACTTTTGTTTAGTCTCATTCGCTGCGCTCGCACGACATGTAGATTGACCGAAGCTCTGAAGGGTTTTACAGTATTATATTAAACAAAAACGAAGCCAGAGCCGACTCTACGAATATAAAAGCGATATGTTTTTTGAGAGCTTGTTGGATATCAATGGGTTGCCGACGCGAAGTACTCAAACCCACGCTAAGAAAAAGCTTTTATTCAAGCGAATTACTGGTAAATTCTGTTGATTTTACAAAAACAAATATTTTATTATGCTTAAGCCATGGATCTGTCAACTTAACAAGTTTTAATTTCGCTCTAAGAATACCAATGAAAACTGTTAATATAACAGAATTCTGTCAACACCGGAAAAACGGCGAAGGCATTAGATTGGTTGAGAATCTGTAATTTTTACAGATAATTGTTAGTTTGAGACCAATTCTTTCTTTTCTGTAGAAATGATTTAACAAATATGTTCTATTGACAAAAAAATCGGTTGAATCAGCATACTTAATGCGATAAATTATACCGAACATCTGTTAATTCAAGAACAAAAAAGGCGTTTTGTTTCATTTTTTTAGTTTCATTTATTTCGTTGAAGAATATTTAATAATCCTCACATCTCTTGTCAATAACACTTGGGGCAAAGAAAGAGAAACTTTCATAACCACTTATAGAGTAATTGGTCGACCGCTTGTATGCTACACGTCAAGTTGTCGGACTACTATGCCAGAGATTGCCCGGTGGATGCCGTTCTTAAATCCAAATACCCGGAACTCGCAGTTGAGAAAAGCAACCTCCACAGGGAGACGCGCGTCACTTTATCTCAAATTCGATCTGAATAATGTAATAGATTAAACTCTTACTTATGCAGAATCAACCCCGACATACCCAATTTATGTCCTACTTGTACACTCAGAGAAAAAGGCCGTTCTAAATTCCAGCACCACCGGACTCAATTCAAGCTTTTCATGTTGTTACTTTTTTGTTCTTGAAAAACGAATGACCTGTTCTCAAAACAACAACCTTGTTCTTGAACTGACAAACCATGTTCTTGAAATGAGAATGGCTGGTCTTAAAATATGAACAAATGTTCTATTATTGAGAACAATATTCATAAAGTAAGAACAATATTCTTAAATTAAGTTCAAGAAAAAAGAAACGGTATAATTCGTGTGCACTAAATTGTTAAATACAACATTTGGCATCAGCTACCTAGCAGTTGTAGTGGCCCAGGGGCTACGATGTTGCGGTTGGGATCGTGTGGCGCGAGTTCGATCACCGTCAAACTCTGAAGTTTTTTAAAACAATTTTTTTATATTCTATTTTTTTAAATCTTATTTTTCGTTCAGTTCAACTCATATATGCACAGCTAATTCTCAAACTTGTTATGAAATGTTTTAAGTATATATTCAAATTGCATCAATAAAAAGAAAAATTTCTCAATAAGAGAAAGAAATGAAAAAATGCATGTTATGCGTTTTTTCATATTTTAGTCTTTAATAATGACTTTTTTGTTGTTAATGTTTTTTATTAATTACAAAAAAATTATTATTAATAAAAATAAATAATTAAATGGGTACTAATTGGGAAAATCACTTTCCCAAACCACCCCCCTCCCGTCCACCAAAGATCAAGAACAAACCTTTCTTGAATTGAGACCGACAAATGTTAAATCGACCACAAATCGTTCTCGAAGCGTGAGAACGAAAATTCTTAAATCAAGCCCAAGTAGTGCTTGAAATGAGCACTGAAGGTTCACACATCAATACCAAAGTGGTCGTAAAATACGAACGGTGTGCTTGGAAAAACTGTTCTTAAAACAAGCCCATCGGTCACGAGTCAAGAAGAAACGTACTTAACAGACTTTTGTCAACGAATGTTCTTAATTTTGAACTTGTTTCGTTCGTTTTAGAACTATTTTTTCTCTGAGTGTAACGTGTCCCATTATCTCTGTGGTCCAACCTTGATAAAACAGCAAATTTCTTCGGACTGACGTTAGGCTATAATGATGACAATTTGTGAGTGGTCGCACCTATTGAATGGGGCGAAGCACTGCTATAACAACGACAACATGAACGAATTAAGAGTGTTTGAACCCTTCTATGGAAGCAGAGGAAGGCGGCGGTCGCTCTCAATTGGAACAAATAGATGAAAACCATTAGATATCTCTTAGAATGTCGTGTAGCTTTCAGGTGTTGGATCGGCAAAATCGTTTGTATTATTAAACAGCGAAAAAGAATGTAAACAAATTAGCCTCGAACTCCTTTTAAACTAAATTTGAAAACTTAAATCATAATGAAAAAAGTTTTATTTTCTTTAAAGAAATCTGGTCACCTCAATTTCAATGTAAGGCAGTTTTAATAATTTTTTGGACACCATGAACAACAGACAAAATGCGTTCAAGATCAAAAAGCGCCGCCACGTGATTTAAAAGTCCAAATCACAATCAAAATCAAAAAATCAAATGAAATTATATGAGAAATAAAATGAAATGAAAAGACAAAATCAAAAAAAGCATAAAATAAAAATAAAAACGATATTAATGAAGTAAATGCTATGGTTGGGAAATTTTGAAGGGCTCAACTTACAGAGACAACAGAGGTTAAGTGGTAAATGAAGGCAAGAGAATTGAAGGGCATGCATGAGGAGACATTGGCACCACGAGGAGGCGGCAGCAGACGGTGGCAATACCAAGCTTCGTTTCAACATATTTAGTATTGGACCGTTTATGGGAGTGTAGTGTAGAGTCAAATGATAAATAAAATAGTAGGGAATGATTTGAAATGTAATAAACGTTGATTATGATGCTGATGACGCTTATTATTCGCTTTGGCATTATAATGACACCAAATACTTATGTAGCGTGGAGTTTGCTGGTGATGGCCAGTAAGAGAATATGAAGCTAACAACCAAACAATAACAAAAGCAAAGTAGAGAAAAACAACAATAAAAATAATGATGTTACTTATCACAAGCAACAGTTGCTATAAAATGCATCACACGCTACGAAATGAAATGACAGACTGGGAGGCGCACACCAATACAGATAAACTGAAATACAGGAGCGCGAGTTCAAGCACTTTGGATGCGATAGTGCACAGTGGTGAAGATTTCAAGTTTTTTTGGAAAAAAATTTATAAATCTTGGTGCAGGGTCAGTTTCATTAGCGTTATTAGCCAAAGGGGAAATAGGCGTGATCAGTTTATTTTGCAGTTTACCAGTTATGGGTTCCTTATTGACCGCCCGGTTTAGCCCAAGGTAATACACTCAGAAAAAAAATCGTTCTAAAACGAACGAAACAAGTTCAAAATTAAGAACATTCGTTGACAAAAGTCTGTTAAGTACGTTTTTTCTTAACTTGTGACCGATGGGCTTGTTTTAAGAACAGTTTTTCCAAGCACACCGTTCGTATTTTATGACCACTTTGGTATTGATGTGTGAACCTTCTGTGCTCATTTCAAGCACTACTTGGGCTTGATTTAGGATTTTTCGTTCTCACGCTTCGAGAACGATTTGGGGCCGATTTAACATTTTTCGGTCTCAATTTAAGAATGGTTCGTACTTGATCTTTGGTGGGAGGGAAAGTATTTTTTTAAATATATTTATTTAATTTTTATTAATAATAATATTTTTGTCATAAATAAAGAATATTTACAACAAAAAAATTGTTATTAAAATTCAAAAGTTTAAGAAAAAATGCATAATAAGCATTTTTTCATACATTTCTCTTTTTGAGAAATTATTCTTATTTAGAGATGTAATCTGCATATATACTTAAAACATTTCATAACAAGTTTGAGAATTACCTGTGGATATGTGAATGGAACTGAACGAAAAATAAGAGTTAAAAAAATAGAGCAAAAAAAATTGTATTAAAAAATTCAGAGTTTGGTGGTGATCGAACTCGCGCAACACGATCGCAAGCGCAACATCATAGCCGCTGGGCCACTACAACTGCTTTATAGCTGCTGCCAAATGGTGTATTTAACATTATAGTGCACACGAATTGTACCGTTTTTTTTTCTTGGGCTTGATTTAAGAACATCGTTCTCATTAATAGAACATTTGTTCATATTTTAAGACCGGCCGTTCGTTTTTCAAGAAAATGGTGTCAGTTCAAGAACAAGGTTGTTGTTTTAAGAACAGGTCGTTCGTTTTTCAAGAACAAAAAAGTAAGAACATGAAAAGCTTGAATTGAGTCCGGTGGTGCTGGATTTTAGAACGGCGTTTTTCTCTGAGTGTAGAACATTTGGAAGAAGTGTATTCTTCTGTCCATGTTCTCCTAATTGTTTATTGTAAGCAAAACTCAGACTGCATACTCATGGAGATATATCGAATTGTTTTGGCCCTCTCTTCAATCCACTTAATATCATACCGTCAAATATGAATACTTAACAGTAAATTTTTATGTGTCAAAGACTCCATGTGCTAGCATATCTCTTTCAATGGTCTCATACCTGAACGATGCAAGCAGAGTTGCCATTTAACCAAGTCGCAGTTCGATTCATTAGGCGGCAATAAAACTTCCTCAACTTGCTGCTTGGACTTCGAGAATGTTGATTGGCATGGTAAAATAATTAGAAAATAAAGAGGCGTTGCAACTCCCATACGATCAAAATTTTAACTGTCATATTTTTTTCGAATCAATTCGTAACACCCCCAAATTGGTTATCTGATTTGATTGAAAGTCTACCAGGAAGTTGATCGGAAACCCTCGGCGGGGTGCGCGAAGCACGCTACCACTACAACCACACCAAAGCCGCCACCATACGCTAAAAGTAACTTCAGCCTGCAAGAAAAGAGTTCACGAGAAGAACGAGTCTGTTCCGGTGCCAGGACCAATTCTCGTTAGACAATATGACCTTCAAGTCTGTTTCTATAGTGATAAATACCTTAAAGGCTGTAATCAAAATTCGATAAAATAGACCAAAAGAAGAACTAGCCTGTTGAGGCGCCAGGCTCACATTATAAAAAATGCTTCGACAATATGAACTTAAAGTCCGTTTCTATAGTGATAAATACTCTAACCCTTTGAAAGTAGGCCAGCGATGCGCCTGCGAAAAATCGTACTTATGATTCGATGGGTAGAGGTTGTCTGGAAGGCGAAGGAGAAAATGTAAATAGTGGTGGACGGGGGCAGAAAAAGGTAGAAGTAGAAGCACAGGAAAGAGGAGAGAAATGAATGCAGAGGGAAGAAGGGAACAGGTTTTGGGAAAGGCAGAGGATAGATAGAGGTAAGAGTGGTAGAGGAGAGGGAGAGGTAGAGGATAGGAAGTGAACTCTGGAGAAGGAGGTTGAGTTAGAGAGGTATTAAAATACAAGTAGTAAAGAAGTATTAATAATGAGCCATAATAAAATAAGACACATTTTTTCAAATAAATACTTATTTCTGAAATTGGGCTCTCGCGAATTTTGAGAAACAATGTGATCTATGACTGTGACATCTTAGCCTAATTTATTTTGATTGTTTTATCACTATATTTTCGAGACTGTGAATGAACAGTAAAACAGTTTCCAAATATGGCTTTGTAGAATGTTCTCTATGCTTCTAAATTCACAGGCCGTGTCACGGCAGAACAATAAGCTGTAACATTATGAATCAATGACTTTAATGATTATTCCTCTGATCAGAATTGTGATCGTGTGTCTGATTGTTAGCGCAGATGCCGACCAGGTTGGTCAGTCACGATGGTTTCTTGGAAGCTGCGACTTCATGTGATCTTTTACTGGCGGCGGCCTTCTATCAGCAGAACAAATTACAATTTATTTGCTTATACTTCAATGACAAATGCATGTTATTACCGTGCGAAACGTCATTCAAATATTGTATCCGTGCTTTACGTCCTAAAGGGGGCTATATCCCGTAGTTTACTGGAAAAATAATTTATTTGTATGATCTTAAACACTTTTGACGAAATATTTTATTTTTTACCACATATTTTTTCAAAAGCACCCACTATGCAATGCTATAGCTTGGTAGTGCTGTGCAAAATTACTGATACTGGTTGGTAGTATTAGCTATGATTAGGCCATAATGTGCAATTTGATTTGGAAAAATGATGCATTTATTGCCGCAACAGAAGAGCGCGCGTACGTGCTTAAATGTAGAGGTGCAGATGCATGAGTGTGTGTGTATTTTTTGTATTTAATCTCCAAAACATGCGGTTAGTCTAAGATGAGTCCAGAACGAGTCGCAAAGGAATATGCGACTATAGCCAGTTTTGATCTCTTTGTATGAGTTGGAGTGATGCCTTTGGCTTGAGCATGTCCTATGGAGAGACCAATTGTACCTGTTTATGCCTGAATGGGTTGTGTTGGGCGGGTACGCTTTATATTCCTATGGGTACCGTCGGTCAGATCTTTTTCTGCTCTCCTTTATATCCTTACGGATACTGTTCGACACGTCCTCCATGTAACCCAGCGGGCAATGTCGAAAAGATCTAAGTACTTTTTTCGTACATTCGCACAAGTCCCTTTCTACCCGTTTGAGAATTCTTACCGTTTGTATATATTTTTTTTAAATTCGAATACAATATATTTGGAAAAAATAAATATATTTGGAAAAAAATAAATATATTTGGTTTAGTATTTAAGATCGATATAGGGTTCCGCATTTTTTTTAATATGCCACTAAATTTTTACTACCTTTATATTAAGTCCCTTTCATGTTTGTCCCCTCATTTCCATAGGAATTTTTGACACACGGAAAAGTCTTTTTTGGTAAATTCCCGTTGAGCTAGACACTTGATACTCAGAACATAGTTCAGATTAGATCGGAAATTACAATGCGGGTCAAGATATACAGAAAATTAATTTTAAATTGGAAATTTTGCGATCGACTTTTAACTAACTTCTCGGTGATCCAGAGACTTGAAACTTAGCACATAGTTTGCGAGTCGATGGGTGGTAGACGAATCGAGATAAACGAAAATCCCTGAAAAAAGAGGGGAATCTTGCGATCGATTTATAAGTAACTTCCCGGTGAGCTAGAGACTTGAAACTTGGCCGTGGGTCAGAAGCCGGTGCCAATGCAACATTTGAGCAAAAAAATTCGCTAGGCAAGGTGGATCGAGATAGTAAGAAAATAAATTTTAATTTGGGAATCTTTCAATCCATTTTTAACTAACTTTCCAGTTACCTAGAGACTTAAAACTTGGCACTTAGTTAGAGGCCTGGTGAGAATACAACTTACAGAAAACAAAGTTCCGCTAGGTGGCGCGCTAGTCAAGATAACTGCAAATCCTTTAAAAACGGGGGGAATCTTGCGATCGATTTTCGAGTAACTTCCCGATGAGCTAGAGACTTGAAACCTGAAATATAGTTTAAAAGGAGCAGGTATACGCAAAGCCCAATATACAACCTTTACAATCTGAGAAATAAGACGTTATCTCAAACAAAAGTTCCTAGCTTTCGCACCACACTTTTTCGTAACTTCTAAACCATCGTATCATGTAATCTGTATAGCAAACTACCTGCTCAAATACAACTCATTAGAGGGCTACCAGCGTTTCTAAGGGAAGTGAAGCAGTTGCTACTTGGTTTCAATGATGAGGGCATTGAAATTCTTTTGAGACCTTTAATATAAGTACCTGTGTCCATTAGCATCGAGGTTTTTTTTCTTTTTCCATTTCATGAAAGTACCTTGATATCTGTAATTTCGATTTTTTTGTTTTAATATACATGCATATAATAGTTATACTTTTTATTTATAAATATTTATATATTTTCAATTGTAAGCAATTATTATTATGCGCCCACAAGCATTTATAATACTAAACGAATGAAATGGCATTTCCTCTGCTCTTTGAATGAGCTTCGAATGTCATTATCTATTTTCTTATTTGTATTTTTATTTCATATACTAATACTTTAAAAACTGTACATATTTACGAGAAAATAAAGATTATACAATACAATATACAATATATATACTCGGTGACAGTGCAATGTTTGCTCAAAAAATTTGAGCTACGTAACGCACAAGACGAACTATTTAGAAGACTAGGATATACCTTCATGGCTAGCCTCCTGAGTGTAGCAGGCATTGTAGAATTCCACCTCGTTGAAGGCCCAACTCAATGCACGTCCTTGCATACTTTTAGGCGTACGCGACTTTCACCACGATTCTATTAGACTTTCAGGTGTATGCGAATTTCACCACGATTTTCAGCTGAGCAAATTAAGTAGCTGACAAACGAGGTGGAATTCTCTTGTTATGATGTAAGGTGGAATTTTGTTGTTTTCGCCAGTGTTGTCAGCGAAAATTCCACTAATTCTCTTAAATATTGGGAATCAACTATGAGCATTCGCTATAATACAGACACAGTCTTGTTGAGTTTTGACTAAAAAACTTTAACAATAGCTCTTGTAAAAGAATTTTGGGATTTAAAATTATAAAGGTAGAGCGCGTGCTTAAATTTTAAATAATCAATTAATTAATCCCAAGTACATGGTTTGCTTTAAATTGAAAGATTGCGCTCCACCTTTATACTTTTAAATCCCAAAATTCTTTTACAAGAGCTATTGTTAAAGTTTTTTAGTCAAAATTCAACAAGACTATATCTGTATTAAAGGAAAAATTGCCTTCTATTTTTTTTATCATCTTTTTGTTTATATTACACCCATCTCGTTTTTATAGTTTCTTAAAAGTGGCTACATTAATTTCAAATGATTTTCAAATTATTGGTTCCAACTGCACCCAAAACGAACTAGTGGGGATCAGTTATGCCGCAATATAGGCAATTGCGATCCCTCCCAAAATTAAGTCTCTTAAGGGATTATTCTAACGATTTCTTGCAGGGTTGGTAACATTATATATATTGTTGCTTATATTTTGAACTATTTTATTTCATATTACTATTCTGTGTTTCTCCTGTATTTTTGGTCATTTGAATTATTATTGGATATCTTCTATTAAAGTTAATACTTAATGGGTGAGGCGCTTATTTAAGCGCCCATAAAAATTAATGCCTAAAATTGTTTGCTTTTGTTTGTGTATTGGTTATAATTTTCAATGCCATTGAACTAATATGGCGACAAATTGTAAACCGTAAAAAATAAATTGGTAATTTTAGAATTGATGTTTCTATTTTTATTGCCTTTATGGGTGTGCAAATAAATTATGTTTAGCCTAGATGGTGACAAAATGGGATAAGGTGCTCATAAAATACTATTTTAATATACATTTCGCTATATTGGTATTTTCCAATTAGGCAAATGAGGTTTGGTTTATATCCGTGGCGTGAGAGTTTGTTCTCTGTGATATAGAAATTAAGGTTGCCTTACAAATATTTCACAAAAACGGGCCCACCTAGACAGAGGCTATTATAGGAAATTAAAAGAGACATCAGCCTTCAATAAATGACCGTGCTTGAGCGCCAGGAAATCATAAAGATGCTTAGGTATTATAACCGAAAAGTGCGTTTGTATAGCGATAAATATCTTAACATGGAAAAAAGTACATTTCTATAGCAATAAATAATCTAAAAAGTGGCATTACACTTCCATAAAATGGACTAAGAGAAGAGCAACCCTTCTCGGGCGCCAGGATTAAATAACTTTGGTTTTATTAGGAAATATGTCGTAAAAGTCTGTATATATCTTGATAAATATCCTTAAAAGTGACATCAGCGTTAAGTAAAAGACTGAGAGAAGAACAATTCTGCTCAGGCGCCAGGATCACGTAACATAAAAATTCTTAGACAAATTCTTAGGCAACGTTACAGTACTCTTAAAGGCATTCGAATAATCAGGGATCCATTAGAAATATTTTTTTGCCAAGTTCTCACTGCGAAAGTTTAAAACCTATTTAAAACGAATATCATTTGCAGGTAGCGAAGAACTTGAAATGAATTCAGTGGCGAACAACATGTTCAATAGAAAAAATAAAGAGAAGATGTAGCTTCATGGCAAGTTATCGCACACTTAGTTAAAAGACCAAATCAAAATAGCCACACATATTATCATTAACTGGTGTTTAATCGCATCCCGTAAATCCAGCTAAACCCATTTCGCAATATCTGACGCCGATTGGGAGCAGCATGGGACATAAAGTCTTCCTTCAGCTGCTCCTCGAGCTTAGTGGATGTCTTCCCCTAGTCTTATTCTAAATAGGGATCTTACTAGGAAAGCTTTCTGAGATAGAACGTTTTTCACTTTGCAATTGAAGTAAGACAATTTAACGGTAAGTTTTACCGATAACTTAATGTGTAAGGTTTCAAGATCTCTCCAGGAACTTTGGAACTTTTATGGAACATGTTTCAAGTCAATGTTTTTGATCAACAAATTGGGATCTAAAGATGTTGTGAGAGAAACTCAGAGAAAAAGATACAATGAAGGAAAGAAACTGACGAAATCGACCGAATTATGTGCCAGTTTAATCCAAATTGTTGTCAATTAGTATTCATCGCAAGTAGCTGTTGTTTCAACAGTCAAAACAGCAAAAAAGCATCACTGTTAAAGTAACAAATTTCTGTGGCACCGTGGTCATAAGAACCAATAAACAAAAGACCTTTGAAATAAGTTCTTTTAACAGTAAAATCATTAAGATTGATTGAGAAATTGTAATTTTAACAGAATATGTTAATCTTAGTACCAACAGTTTTGCTTCTGTTGAAATTGCTAACGAAATTTGTTCTCTTGACAAAAAACCCGACCAAATTAAGCACAATGTAATAAATTTTACCGAGTATCTGTTAATTCAAGAAAAACAAACCCGATTTTTTGATTTTGCTACCGTTATTTCTTTTGGTGTACGATTATGAACTTTAGTTGAAGAACGCCTAACCCAAGACAATGATTTATAATGGCCCTTTAATAAAATTTAGTATTTAGACAGTACATTCAAGAATCCAAGTGAAGCTAATTCGTTGCTGGTAGCTTTCGTTTCACAAACCACCTGAGATTCGATGTTTTTCAGAGTTATGAATTATTGAACTAAATTCAAAGCCTTGATATTCTTGACCAACATTTTGAGAGACATGAGTTTTGATTTGAGTTCTGGAACAAATCATTCTTTTACTTAGTTGTAACATAGCCTGCTAAACATCTACATATATGATACATTAATATTTGTTGAAGTATTCGCTTTGACTAGATGAGATTGGCAATTTGGCTGGGAAGCTGTGAAGGCATGAAGCATTGTATTACCCCTTGAACTCCCATATATATACCGTTCTTCGTATAAACTATAAAATATCATGCCTGGACCTCGTACTGAGAAATTTCCATTTTTGGAACAAAAGATATTAAGTCTGTCAACTTAGATGTTAAGTTAGGCACTTTTTAAGAAAGCCTATATTTTCAGGGAGCCTATCATAATCACTGCGGCGTAATTTTTATTGCAAAGAAACATTTAAAATTTAAAAATTGTATCTAACTTTAATAAAACTCAGCTCAAACTCAAATCGATTTTTTTTCTTTTTATTTCATTTATTCGTTAACTCTTTGTTTCGCCAAGCTGTCTAGCTCGCCACCATATTTTTTCAATCCAAAGATGTCTGTAGCCTGTCAGCTGTAGGTCACGACCTGTATAAAAGAAGTAAGAAGAAAAAATTTAAATAAAATTATGTTAAAAATACTTACCTACGTACATACCACCGCCAAAACATACAAAGAATCTTAACCCAAATCTGTGAAATTGACTGACACCTTTAAATTCCTAAACTATTTATTTTGTCTGTTTATGTTGTTGTTATTATTATTATTTTTTAAAGCAGTGTCAGTAGCCAAAAAATCAATCCATCTTTCAATTTCGATTTCAGTAGTGTATTTTTATAACTTATGTTAGATCTCAAAATCTGTAAATGTCAAATCGATGTGGGGGCAACTTGAATTGTCATCAATCAACGTAATCTCGCCGTCAGTTAAGTAGTTACGTATTCATGTTGTTAGCTGTCTAATTGTGGCCGGACGTCGTATTTTTGAATGTAACGTAGGACAAAAAATGAGCAAAATTTGAACTGATGCGCTTAATAGTTTAGTTGTAGGTTACATTGCGAGTACTGGATTTTATTCATTGCGATGGCTATTTATGGAATATAAGCCAAGGATCTCTAGCTGAGAACTGTATTAGGAAATTCTAAGTAAATTAATTTACAAAGGCGAACACGAAAATAGCAAAGGTAATTTACATCTAATTAATAAAGTTCAAAGGGAATTCAGTACAAGGTGGTGTTATCCCATCAGCTGGTTGCTTATTCTTGAAATTGCCATACAATGTTTTTGTACAACAATACGTCAGTTAAAGAAATCAATGCAAATTTTCTTCTCACTTGCACGGCGAATTAGGTAAAATTCGCTTTGCCATCACTTTGCATAGATTCGCCTTGATTTAGCTCATTAATTTTTATACTCAGTTGAGCAGAGCTCACAGAGTACAGAGTATATTAAGTTTGATTGGATAGCGGTTGGTTGTACATATATAAAGGAATCGAGATAGATATAGACTTCCATATATCAAAATAATCAGGATCGAAAAAAAATTTGATTGAGCCATGTCCGTCCGTCCGTCCGTCCGTCCGTCCGTCCGCCCGTTAACACGATAACTTGAGTAAGTTTTGAGGTATTTTGATGAAATTTGGTATGTCGGTTCCTGAGAACTCATCTCAGATTGCTATTTAAAATGAACGATATCGGACTATAACCACGCCCACTTTTCTGATATCGAAAATTTCGAAAAACCGAAAAAGTGCGATAATTCATTACCAAAGACAGCTAAAGCGACGAAACTTGGTAGGTGAGTTGAACTTATGACGCAAAATAGAAAATTAGTAAAATTTTGGACAACGGGCGTGGCACCGCCCACTTTTAAAAGAAGGTAATTTAAAATTTTGCAAGCTGTAATTTGGCAGTCGTTGAAGATATCATGACGAAATTTGGCAGAAACGTTACTCCTATTACTATATGTACGCTTAATAAAAATTAGCAAAATCGGAGAAGGTCCACGCCCACTTTTAAAAAAAAATTTTTTTTTAAATAAAATTTTAACAAAAAATTTAATATCTTTACAGTAAATAAGTAAATTATGTCAACATTCAACTCCAGTAATGATATGGTGCAACAAAATACAAAAATAACAGAAAATTTTAAAACGGGCGTGGGTCCGCCCTTTTTCATTTAATTTGTCTAGGATACTTTTAACGCCATAAGTCGAACAAAAATTAACCAATCCTTTTAAAATTTGGTAGGGGCATAGATTTTATGACGTTAACTGTTTTCTGTGAAAATGGGCGAAATCGGTTGATGCCACGCCCAGTTTTTATACACAGTCGTCCGTCTGTCCTTCGGCATGGCCTTTAACACGATAACTTGAGCAAAAATCGACATATCTTTAATGAACTTAGTTCACGTGCTTACTTGAACTCACTTTATCTTGGTATGAAAATTGAACGAAATCCGACTATGACCACGCCCACTTTTTCGATATCGAAAATTACGAAAAATGAAAAAATGCCATAATTCTATACCAAATACGAAAAAAGGGATGAAACATGGTAAGGTAATTGGATTGTTTTATTGACGCGAAATATAACTTTAGAAAAAACTTTATAAAATGGTTGTGACACCTACCATATTAAGTAGAAGAAAATGAAAAAGTTCTGCAGGGCGAAATAAAAAACCCTTAAAATCTTGGCAGGTATAACATATATAAATAAATTAGCGGTATCCAACAGATGATGTTCTGGGTCACATTTTGGTCGATATCTGGAAAACGCCCTCACACCACTCCCTTTTAAAACTCTCATTAATACCTTTAATTTGATACCCATATCATACAAAATCATTCTAGAGTCACCCCTGGTCCACCTTTATGGCGATATCTCGAAAAGGCGAACACCTATAGAACGAAGGCCAACTCCCTTTTAAAAATACTCATTAACACCTTTCATTTGATACCCATATCGTACAAACAAAGTCTAGAGTCACCCCTGGTCCACCTTTATTGCGATACCTCGAAAAGGCGTCCACCTATAGAACTAAGACCCACTCCCTTTTAAAATACTCATTGACTCCTTTCGTTTGATACCCATATTGCACGAACGCATTCTAGAGTCACCCCTGGTCCACCTTTAAGGCGATATCTCGAAAAGGCGACCACCTATACAACAACCACCACTCCCTTTTAAAACCCTCATTAATATCTTTAATTTGATACCCATATCGTACAAACATATTCTAAAGTCACCCCTGGTCCACCTTTATGGCGATATTGCGAAACGGCGTCCACCTATGGAACTAAGGATTACTCCCTTTTAAAATACTCATTAACACCTTTCATTTGATACCCATATCGTACAAACGCATTCTAGAGTCAAACCTGATCCACCTTTATGGCTATATCTCTAAATGGCGTTCACCTATAGAACTATGGCCCACTTCCTCATAAAATACCCTTTAATGCCTTTGTGTATCAAACACATTCCAGGGTTTTTCTCGGTTCATTTTCCTACATGGTTATTTTCCCTTATGTTGTCACCATAGCTCTCAACTGAATATGTAATGTTCGGTTACACCCGAACTTAACCTTCCTTAGTTGTTTTTTTTATTTTTTAAGCGAAAACTTCCATGTATTTTGTAACTAAAATTATCGCGGCGAATATTAGCATTTCGGTTCATCACTATGCTGCTACTAAATAAATGCACAACAACAAAAAAGCAAGCAGCCACACATTTGTACATATAAAAATCAAAGCTGACAGCGAAGAGAATATTTCACATTCATATATGCAGCTGGCAGCTAAGAGCAAAAGTTGTTACTCAAACATATACACGCATATATTTAGAAGAAAAAAACAGGCATGTATATAGCTAAATAACCAAGCATTAGATACAACTGATTTAGAAGGCATGTTGGCGAAACGTCTAGACCTTAGTAGAAATGGGCGATCGAGGTAACCGAAAGTATAAAAGCAGCGCAAGCTGAGGAATCATTGATCAGTTTGACCTAACACGCTATTAGTGAAGTACGCGATAATTTTAATTGTCAAGTACTAAATAAAAACCATTTTGATATATTGAATATTGGAGTTATTTATTCGACAGTTCAGCGATTCGAAAGTTAAAAGAAGCTAAATAAATATCAGAAATTTATCAAAATTCGTTACATTACTTATGCAAATTAAGTTCAAAAACCTTTTCGGAAACATTTTTAATTATGCAGTTTTGTAGCTTGATCAATTTAAGTCTAACACAGTACAAGTTAAGTAGCTCACTCCAAAATTCCATATATTTTTGAAATTTTTTTTCCAAAAGGCGTTTCGAATTTTCTTCCATATAAGAAAATTAAGCAGTCATCCTACCGAATATAGAACACCCTTCGGAAAAATTTGTCAAAAATCAATACGAGTTTGGAGATACCTTTTACTTTTACTTCGCTAGATTCAAATTTAAAACTGCATACTCCGAAAAATTTGGAAACTTTAAATAAAAAGTTCGAAAATTTCGTAAAATTTTCGCGAATTTTCGACTTTTTTCGAAAACGTTTTGGAGATTCCTTTGCATAACTTTAAATACAACAAGTAAGGAAGACTAAGTTCGGGTGTAACCGAACATTACATACTCAGTTGAGAGCTATGGAGACAAAATAAGGAAAATCAATCTGGGGTAACCCTGGAATGTGTTTGTATGACATGTGTATGAAATGGAAGGTATTAAAGAGTATTTTAAGAGGGAGTGGGCCATAGTTCTATAGGTGAACGCCATTTAGGGATATCGCCATAAAGGTGGACCAGGGATGACTCTATAATTTGTTTGTATGATATAGAAATCAAACTAAAAGTATTAATGAGGGTTTTAAAAGGGAGTGGTGGTAGTTGTATATGTGAAGGCGTTTTCGAGATATCGACCAAAATGTGGACCAGGGTGACCCACACCATCATCTGCCGGGTACCGCTAATTTATTTATATATGTAATAAAACGAACAGTATTCCTGCCAAGATTCCAAGATCGTTTGATTTCGCCTTGTAGAACTTTTTCATTTTCTACTACTTAATATGGTAGGTTTCACACCCATTTTGCAAAGTTTTTTTCTAAAGTTATATTTTGCGTCAATAAGCCAATCCAGTTACCATGTTTCATCCCTTTTTTCGTATTTGGTATAGAATTATGGCATTTTTTCATTTTTCGTAATTTTCGATGTCGAAAAAGTGGGCGTGGTCATAGTAGGATTTCTGCCATTTTTTATACCAATACAAAGTGAGTTCAGATAATTACGTGAACTGAGTTTAGTAAAGATATATCGATTTTTGCTCAAGTTATCGTGTTAACAGCCGAGGCGGTCGACTGTGTATAAAAACTGGGCGTGGCTTCAACCGATTTAGCCCTTTTTCACAGAAAACAGTTATCATCCTAGAATCTGAGCCCCTACCAAATTTGTCAAGGATTGGTAAAATTTTGTTCGACTTATGGCATTAAAAATATCCTAGACAAATTATATAAAAAAGGGCGAAGCCACGCCCATTTTGAAATTTTCTTTTATTTTTGTATTTTGTTGCACCATATGATTACTGAAGTTGAATTTTGACATAATTTACTTATGTACTGTAAAGATATTAACTTTTTTTTTTTAAATTTGACTTAAAAAAAAATTTTTTTTAAAGTGGGCGTGCTCGTTCTCCGTTTTTTCTAATTTTTATAAGCATATATATAGTAATAGGAGTAATGTTCCTGCCAAATTTCATCATGATATCTTCAACGACTGCCAAATTACAGCTTGCAAAATTTTAAATTACCTTCTTTTAAAAGTGGGCGGTGCCACGCCCATTGTCCAAAATTTTACTAGTTTTATATTCTGCGTTATAAATTCAACTCACATACCAAGTTTCATCGCTTTATCCGTATTTCGTAATGAATTATCGCACTTTTTCGATTTTTAGAAATTTTCTATATGGAAAAAGTGGGAGTGGTTATAGTCCGATATCGTTCATTTTAAAAAGCGATCTGAGATGAGTGCCTAGGAATATACATACCAAATTTCATCAAGATACCTCAAAATTTACTCAAGTTATCGTGTTAGCGGACGGACGGACGGATGGACGGACATGGCTCAATCAAATTTTTTTTCGATACTGATGATTTTGATATATGGAAGTCTATATCTATCTCGATTCCTTTATACCTGTACAACCAACTGTTATCCAATCAAAGTTAATATACTCTGTGAGTTCTGCTCAACTGAGTATAAACATTCATGGAAGTTTTTCTTTTCCTTTTACTTCGCTAAACTAAAATTTATTATGTATATTGGAACGATTTTTAAAAAAATTTATTAAAATTTATTAGCTATAAATCTGCATACTACGAAAAATTAGAAAACTATAAATAAAAAATTCGAAACTTTTGTAAAATTTTCGCGAATTTTCAAATTTTTTCAATAACGTTTTGGAGATTTTTTTGCATAACTTCAATTACAAAATTTATGGAAGTTTTTCTTTAAATATTATTAAATAAAAGAAGAGTATATTAACGGCCACTGCTATTTTTGTGTTCGCTGCTGCATAAGAAGAATTTTAATCAAATCAGAGCTTTAAAAATTACTTGAATGAATGGAAGTAAAGCCAACCCAACACAGTCTTCTGCGCTTTGTTGTCGAATGATTCGCTTATGTAATTCCGCTTTCAGTAGCCTCCATACCATCACCATCACCATCTCACATTCATATACATATATACCACTAAATACATATGTGATCACAACGGGCCTAATAGTACTGGCCTAAGTGTGCCCTCGGGCAGCCCCCTCAACCTAAATACATACATGCCCACAGTAACAGCGATTAGCAAGCGAATGAGCATTTCATTCGCGAGACAGTCGGGTGCGCAAACTTCTCAAACCGCTTATGGCGATTTTTATTTAAGTAGAAACAATTTGCGTTTGATAGATCATCTAAGGCATGACATACGCAAAGGGAAGTTTGAAACGAAAATAAATATACATAATTTCTTTATCTTGCAGAGATCTGCCACATTTTATCAGTAGGTGGCCTCGGTCGCCTACTTTTTTTACCAATCCAATCTACCGATTCGTCAGCCGTGACTCGTCGGCACTCACCGACAGCCACAAATCCATCGATCTCTTATCTGCGACTTGCTAGGTACCGATTCTACAAACCATCGGTTGTTTGGAAATCGATTTACAGATTCTTCATCATCAACCCACCGGCATCCACCCACTCTTCCCTTAATTCGCCGAGTATCGATTCTACCATCCACCGGTTACTTTGGAACTGATCCAACGATTCGTCATCACCGATTCACCAATCCTACTCACCGACATCCGCCGATTCGTCATTTACAACTCCCCGGGTATCGATACCACTAACCACCGCTGGCTTGGCAATCGCTCCACTGATTCGTCATGGTCGCCAACAATCGGCTGTCTAACCACCGTAGCTCTTCTCTGCCAATCGATAAGGCACTATATACACAGCGTTTATCGATACACCGTTCACCGATTTCAACAGCAATCATGGGCTGCCCGTCAGCTGATACACTGTTCACCCGTGCTCCGCCGCTTGTCCATCGATTCCGCTGACAGCCGGACGTCATCTACTGATCCTACGCCTTTCATCGCTCACAGTGTGTGAATACGTCTGTGCCAAATACCACCAATAAAGTAACATGTATTTATTGAGAAAGGAAACAGTTGTCCTTTTGGCTCTGGATACACTGTTTGCTACCCCAAACTTCGACGAAACCCAACTTACAAACATATCCTGTAGAAAATCTCAACTCAAAGCTAAGCTAATAAGCTGGTTTTTGATAGGGGTTTTCAGTTTGGTCGTTGAAACAAACTTCTGGTAACACTACATACTCATTCAGTCTATGTGAGGTCCTCATGGACCGGCCAGTTCAACCTAACCTAACCTAAGCTCATTTGCATAAATCTGAAAAATCACAGTCAATTAATTAAAATTAATTAACCCTTAACCAGGTACACGATGAATGAGCGTCTTTTGTGCCACTTATAACTTTTTGTTTCCACTGAATTGAGTAGGATAACTTTGTCTCAATGCTAAGTAGCTACTGGCAGTATATTATTAAAATGTTGTTTTAAGATGCTAATCAGTATCAATACAAGTAGTTGATGTACAACAAGTAAGAACACATGTTAAAAAAAACTGTTTTCTTCTTTAAATAATTTTATATGATAAATAGTGCATTAAAAATTCCATATCAAAACTTTTACACCCCATTTTCAACACCTTTTAATGTGTTCAGTTAACAGTGGCATAAATGTGAGTCAGTAGCTTTGCCACCAAAGCGTATAGCCATTAATCTCGACTCGAAAAAAATTACTTATGTTCTCCATTAAATGCAACAATAACACTTAATTAAAAGCGCACATCAGAGTTTGGTTAGATCGTCGCCGCTAGCTACCGACAATATCAGTCTACACAAGCAATGGATATGAGACACCAGCTATACCCAGCTACCAACCAGCCAGCGGCGGTCACCAGTCAAGTAAGCAAATAGCCAAAAAAACAATTGTGGTGTACAATCAAATGAGCGATCTTCGTAAAATCGATTGATCATTCAACCTCGTAATAAAATAGAAATTCAATTAGGTTTTAAATGTTAAACAATATATTAATTTGTTATTGCCGCAAACATTAATAACAAACGGGTATATCGGGCTTAGAATGATACACAAACATATGTTACATACATACAGTACATTTATTCACACATAAGTCTACAAGGTGATACAAAAAGTATTTTGAGACTTGTGCCATGTTAAAAGCAAACTACTTTGATTTTAAAACCGGTCAAGCTCACGTAATGCTGAAATACACTATTTTGTCCTCCACTGAGTTGGAAGCGACACTTGGAGGAAACCTTGTGATCTTGAGGGTTAGGTTAAACTGGCGGGTCCATAGTGTTACACAAGTTTGTTTTAATGACCAAATTGAAAAACCACATCAAAAACAAGGACCTATGTTATAAAATAGCTCCGTCCTCTTGGCAAATACTAGAAGCTTCCTAGGATTTAAGCCACTTGCTGCTTCTAGACCTGACAGCTGTATCACTCCTAATAGCTGGAGTCTTAGCCTGGCAAGTGCAGGGCACGAGCACAGAACGTGCTCGATCGTTTCCTCCTCCAACCCACACTTCCTACATCTGCTATCACTGACCAAGCCTAATTTAAAGCATGTGACGCCAGAAGGCAGTGTCCAGTCAGTATACACTTCATGAGTCTACAGTCCTCTCTTTTTAATGATAGAAGCAACTTTGTTAGTCTAAGGTTGTAAGACCTACACATAATCTTCGACACTTTACAGCCCCGCGCTTGAACCTACGCCTTAATATCGCCCAGTCTAATTGAGACGTCTACGGAGCAAGCTTCAAGGGATGCGCCCTTTTTAGCTAGTTCGTCCGCTTTTTGATTCCCATCTATTCCATATGCCCTGGGACCCAATATAGGTGTATGCTTTTCCCTGTCCCGATTCTCTCCAGAGACTGCTTATACTCTAACATGCATTTAGATGCTGTGGTTTGCGAGATTATTGCCTTAATTGCTGATTGACTGTAAATATAGAAGTTAAAACGGTTGCAGTTTAAGCTATTCTCTTCCAGGGTTTCTACTGCTTTGGTTACGGCTAATTTTTCTGCTTGGAAAGCGCTACAGTAATCCGCCAGTCTGTAGAATCTGCTTATTTCCGGATCAGCACAGTATACCGTAGACCCTACTCCTTCCACTACTTTGGAACCATCTGTGTACACATGTATCGCCTCGTCCGCCATTTGCGCACCCCTGCGCCAATCGTCCACCTCTATTATGGCCTTAAGATCTCCCTCGAAGCGCAGATAGGAATCAGGTAGTCTGTTCGTCTATGGCCATATGGTCGGCGCTCAAGCTGCCCCGAGGCACCGAGCCTGATTGCTAGTTAATGCTATGTTCTTTGCTACCAGGTCTACAGGTGGAATGTGTAGAATTGCATACATTGCAGCCGTCGGGATTATTTTCAGAGCTCCCGTAATGCTAAGCATCGATAATCTGCATAACCCCTCTAATTTTTTGAGGTATGTTGTTTTTTGTGTGGTTTCCACCAAACAAGAACTCCATAGTATAGAATAGGGCTTACAATCGCTGTAAAAACCCAATGAGAAAGAGAGGGCGATAAGCCCCACGTACACCCCAGCATTCTTATACATGCATAGAGTGTTGAGGCCTTCTTGACCCTCTCCTCCACGTTCAGCTTCCATGACAGCTTTGGTGAGTGTTATCGATGATGATGGTCCTTTGCCGGATGCAGCCCCGGTACGTTCCGGTACCAATCCCGACCATCTCAAGAACTATTTGTTATGACCACATGCGACCTTTTAGGCCATCTCGCCCTCCCACCCCCTAGATTCATGAGGAGGTCGGAGTTGCCAGAGCCTCGGCTGTTTATGAAACAGAATTCGCCACGGATAGGTGAGGTTAAAAATTGGGCTGGAGAAGCTACATATTGCGCTGGCAACCCCTTGAATCTATATGGTATTTTTGTCGCTTCTTACGGCAGGCATACCTACCGCGGGTATATTCTAACCCCCTAACCCACTGGGGTTGGAGAAAACCTCATCATCCTTGGTGCTCCAAATTGGCGCTAGTCATCATGAAGCTGGGATAGCTGGTCAAACTTGTTACACACCAACCAAGATCAGCTATGCGGTTAGGCGCCTACTCATGATGATGAGCAGCTAAAGTATCCCAGATGTATTTAGAAGACACTGCTTATGCATGAGGAGTCTTAATATTCGATTAGGTTTAATGAAGTGATTGTTACCCTGGTGTGAAGCTGAATTATAGGTGGACATATGAACGTCCGCTGTGACACCACTTAAACTAAAGGTCACGTAAGCTCTAATTACTTAGCAACAATATGTGTGGTATCGAATATCATTGATCTCGAACCTGCGTAGATACCCCAAAGTGAGCAGCCACCAATATACATTCATCTAGTTCTGACCAAAAGTAGGCCAATAAGGTATGTAGTGACTTGATGATTCAACTTTATCATCACTCAAGCAGTTGCAGCAGGAATAGTTTTGCAGTATTTTAAGATATACAGATGTGGGAGTTCATTTTATTAGACAGTGATATGTGATAAACCCATTCTTCATCGATAGACAAGCCTTGTGAAGCGTATTTTTCGGTAGGTCTACTTCCGGCCAGAATGAACTCGATACGTTTCAAAGGTTGGTGTTTGCTCAGCGTTTGTAAAATCGAACTTAGTGGGTACTCAATTCCATAAACACCCAAATAAATTACGAGCTAAACAAGCAAGAGTTCCATCATAGGATGGTGCTCGTGGCTCTTGACCTGTGAAAAGCTTTTGACACCGTAAAGACAAAGAAGGTTCACCCCTTCGCCATTATCTTAAAATATGGAATGCAAATTTTCTGAATGGCCGGCATGCGTCCGTTTTATGAGAATCAAACAGGGGTGTCACAGGGTGGTGACCTAACCGCACTTATATTTAATTTCTACATACCAAAGCTTCCTGCCCCACCACAAGGAGTTACTATCATTTACTACGCCGACGACTGCATGGTAATGGCAATAGGACCTGGCCCCTCAACAGACGAATTAGTTTCTAAGAAAAATAGCTATCTTCCCAGTTTTTCCGGTTTCCTGGTACTATCAACGACGAAATTCACGGCCACTCTGTTTACGACGTGAATGGAACAGATGACGCAAATATTGGACGTTCGCGTCGATGGTGTTACTCTACCAACTGTCTTAAAGGGAACATTTGATAACACTCTTAGCTTCAAGGCGCATGCCTCTGAAATTTTATCCAAATTGCAAAGCCACAACAAAATTCTCAAATTTCTTTCCGGCAGCACGTGCGAATAACTTGCAAAGCAATTGGCCACACGTCGCCAGCTCTTAAACACACATACTGGAAAAGGCTGCAGGCTTTCCAAAATACGACTCACAGAGATTCTACGCGATATCTTTTTATGAGCCTTTACATTATCTGCATAGTGGGAAAAAAGAACTCAATATAAAATTGCATAACGACATGCTTAACATACTGTAAAATTGTCACAAATCGGAACACCCTAGCAAACAGCTGCTTCATCTTGTCCTACTTCCAAGAGGAATAAGGAAACATCTCAGGAAGCACTATGATTAGAACAAACACCTACGCAGCGTGTTGATCCAGATAACCATAATGAGGCCTTTAGCCAAATCCATACAGAATCGGTAAACACCTTTAACAGGACGCTACCGGTGAACTTCGTTATCAATATACACTATCAAACCCTTGCTAAAGGGATAAACTGACTACTAAGGGAAACACGAGTTACTCTGGCCCAACTTCGTTTCTGTGTACTGTTACAGCTTGAACTCTTACTTGTACAGCATCAGCCACGACATACGCAATGTATTGTGGCAAATATTAGCATCACTATTCTGTTAGTAAATAATCACAACACAAAAAAATTAAAGCAAGCCACACTTGTGTACATGAACACATCAATTATCATTTACACACATACATGGAAGCCGACGAAAAGTACATGCACGCACATAACCAGCAGTTCGAAGTGAAGAAATATCTCACACACACACATGTAGTCATTAGCCGAAGTGTTTACGTACACATACACACGCATATAACTAAACTACCAAGCAGGAGATACAACAGTTCTAGAAGGTGAAACGTCTAGACCATTGAGGAAATATGCGGACGAGTCCACAGAGAGTATAAAAGCAGCGCAAGCTGAGTAATCAGTAATCAGTTTTGATTTAAACACGCTATTGGTTGTGAAGTATAATTGCAAAGTACTACGCCCAAAGTAATCTAAATAAAGACTAGTTTGCAATACTGCTTATTGGAGTGATTTATTCAACAGTTTAGCGATTCGAACATTGCAGAGGGTGCAAGAATAACCAGGATTTTCCTAAATTCGTTACAGTATGTTATGCATGCGATATGTTCCCGCATGATACCAACAAACTTGTGTAATTTGGAATCTATGCCTATAACCGCAACATCTCTATGGCCCAACCCTGTTGACACTGCTAGTTTCCTTGGACTACCGTAAGAGGACTTTGAAGAAAATTTTTGAGTGATCGCACTTTTTTCTAATTTGTTTGAGCACTATTAATACAACAACGAAAACACCACCAAATACGAGGCACTCACATCAACAAAATCGTACTTTTTGGTCGGTTTCGTTTACTTCTTCCCATACCAAACATTATAACGATCCGATGTCTATATATGAGACACCCTGTAATTCCTTGCCGATTATGTGCACTTTATCTCAAAATATTTATTTACGTATGTATATCTTTCTATGCGCGTTACGACTCATGACCCTGCTGCAGATGCAGGGGGCAGCTAACAACAGAGGCAATGGTGATTATACTGGCAATAATAAGCGGCTACTGTGGAGAGCGAATGCCAACAATGTTTTTTTTTTGGTAATACATTTTTTCGGCATTTTTTCTTTGGCTTTCATTAAACGCTGTGGTATCAAGCTCACCTTGACAGCCAGCCGCCGCTTCGCCATCTTTTCACATTTTTGATTCATACGCTGTTAGCCGGCATGTGAACTTTTGATAAATTACCCTCAAAAGTTGTACAGGTATGTAAGAAGCACCGCTATCAGCGCGCACTCCCCGCTTTTATGAATTGATTAGTTTGGAAATTTTTTAAATAGCAAATTAGAAGAAATAAGTAAGGAAGGCTAAGTTCGGGTGTAACCGAGCATTACATACTCAGCTAAGAGCTTTAGATACAAAATAAGGGAAAATCACCATGTAGGAAAATTAACATAGGAAATAACCCTGGAATGTGTTTGTACGATATGGGTATCAAATGGAAAGTATTAAAGAGTATTTTAAGAGGGAGTGGGCCATAGTTCTATAGGTGTACGCCTTTTCGCGATATCACCATAAAGGTGGACCAGGGGTGACTCTAGAATTTTTTTGTACGATATGGGTATCAAATGAAAGGTGTTAATGAGTATTTTAAAAGGGATTGGGCCTTAGTTCTATAGGTGGACGCCTTTTCGAGATATCGTTATAGAGGTGGACCAGGGTTGACTCTAGAATGCATTTGTACAATATGGGTATCAAATGAAAGGTGATAATGCGTATTTTAAAAGGGAGTGAGCCTTAGTTCTATAGGTGGACGCCTTTTCCAGATATCGCCATAAAGGTGGACCAGGGGTGACTCTATAATGTGTTTGTACGATATGGATATCAAATTAAAGGTATTAATGAGGGTTTTAGAAAGGAGTGGTGGTTGTTGTATATGTGAAGGCGTTTTCGAGATATCGACCAAATGTGGACCAGGGTGACCCAGAACACCATATGTCGGGTACCGCTAATTTATTTATATATGTAATACTACGAACAGTATTCCTGCCATGATTCCAAAGGCTTTTGATTTCGCCCTGCAGAACTTTTTCATTTTCTTCTACTTAATATGGTAGGTGTCACACCCATTTTACAAAGTTTTTTTCTATAGTTATATTTTGCGTCAATAAACCAATCCAATTACCATGTTTCATCCTTTTTTTCGTATTTGGTATAGAATTATGGGATTTTTTTCATTTTTCGTAATTTTCGATATCGAAAAAGTGGGCGTGGTGATAGTCGGATTTCGTTCATTTTTCATACCAAGATAAAGTGAGTTCAGATAAGTACGTGGACTAAATTCAGTAAAGATATGTCGATTTTTGCTCAAGTTATCGCGTTAACGGCCGAGCGGAAGGACAGACGGTCGACTCTGTATAAAAACTGGGCGTGGCTTCAACCGATTTCGCCCATTTTCACAAAATACAGTTATCGTCATGGAGCCTATGCACACGCCAAATCTCATAAGGATTGGTAAATTTTAGTTCGACTAATGGCCTTAAAAGGATTCTAAACGAATTAAATGAAAAAGGGCGGAGCCACGCCCATTTTGAAATTTTCTTTTATTGTTGCATTTTGTTGCACCATATCATTACTGGAGTTGAATGTTGATATAATTTACTTATATATTGCAAAGATATAAAATTTTTTGTTAAAATTTGACTTAAAAAAAATTTTTTTTTAAAGTGGGCGTGGTCGTTCTCCGATTTTACTAATTTTTACTAAGCATACATATAGTAATAGGAGTAACGGTCCTGCCAAATTTCATCATGATATCTTCAACGACTGCCAAATTACAACTTGCAAAACTTTTAAATTACTTTCTTTTAAAAGTGGGCGGTGCCCATTGTCCAAAATTTTACCAATTTTCTATTCTGCGTCATAAGTTTAACTCACATACCAAGTTTCATCGCTTTATCCGTCTTTGGTAATGAATTATCGCACTTTTTGTATTTTTCGAAATTTTCGATATCGAAAAAGTGGGCGTGGTTATTGTCCGATTTCGTTCATTTTAAATAGCGATCTGAGATGAGTTTCCAGGAACCTACATACCAAATTCCATAAAGATACCTCAAAAGTTACTCAAGTTATCGTGTTAACGGGCGGATGGACGGACGGACGGACGGACATGGCTCAATAAAATTTTTTTTCGATACTGATGATTTTGATATACGGAAGTGTATATCTGTCTCGATTCCTTTATACCTGTACAACCAACCGTTATTCAATCAAAGTTAATATACTCTGTGAGCGCTGCTCAACTGAGTATAAAAAGAGTAAAAATTATAAACAAATTTATTGAACGCGTTGTAAGCGTGTGACCTGTCGATAACAAAAGTTCGAATAATAAAACTTCAAAATCGTATTTTGTTAGGCTTTAAGCTGTCTCTACTAGCGTAGACAGCGACGTTTATAACTGCCCAATTAGTGAGAGGTTTATGAAGCGTGCGAAGGTTGAGGAGTGTTGAAAGATTTTAAAGCGGAAGAGCTCAAACAAAAGAAGTGCAGAAAATATGCGTAACGAATTCACTTTTTTTTGGTTAGTTCACATAAACCAAGTTATTTTGGCAATTTTCAAAACTAACGATCATTTTTGTAATTGGCTCTCTTACAATGTTTTGAAAACCTTAGCTCAAGCCGAGCGTGTGAATTTTAATTTGCCGCTATTGATGCGCCAATTTCTTATATTTAAATGAATTGTTAATTATTTTATATAACCAATTATCACATAAAGCCGGTTAACCGGAATCAGCGCCAGCCAAGTGAGTGGGGTTGAGTAAAATAAAGCGTTTATTGTTTGAGCGGAAATATCATGTGGCGTTAACTTTTTTTGAATGATATGGATTTATGTTTTGTTTACTAGAATTTAGTTTAAGTGGCGGAAAATCGCATTTCCTTTATTCGATTAAATAGAAAAAAGTTTGCTAAGAAGGAAGTACACCTAAGATTGTGTTTGTTATTAGCTTATGTGCTCACTTAACGTTTTAGATCCGCTTACTCGCTTATTAAGTTTTTTATTTAGAAAATTGAACAAGTGTTTTAAGTTAAAAGCTTTTTAGTTCGAGTACTAATTTCAAGATAAGAACTTTCTCCGAAATTCATTCAAGTTTTTCTAAAGCGCTGTTTTATGTTTTCTCTTACTTTTCCAATTTTTTAATTGCTCAATTTTTAATTCACAATTATTGGGAAACCGAAATTAGTTAATCAACTTCCGTTTAACTTTTTTGTAGTTTTTAACTTTTTTGTTCAATTTCACACAAACGCTCTTGTTAGCAGCGGAGAAGTCTTCAAGTTTCATTGAAAAAGACCTTAAACAAAAACAAGTAAGGAAGGTTAAGTTCGGGTGTAACCGAACATTACATATTCAGTTTCATAAGGGAAAATAACCATGTAGGAAAATGAACCGAGGGAAACCCTGGAATGTGTTTGTATGACATGTGTATCAAATGAAAGGGGTTAATGAACATTTTAAAAGGGAGTGGGCCTTAGTTCTATAGGTGGACGCCTTTTCGAGATATCGCCATAAAGGTGGCCCAGGGGTGACTCTAGAATTTGTTTGTACGATTTGGGTATCAAATGAAAGGGGTTAATGAGCATTTTAAAAGGGAGTGGGCCTTAGTTCTATAGGTGAAAACCTTTTCGAGATATAATCATAAAGGTGGACCAGAGGTGACTCTAGAATGCGTTTGTACGATATGGGTATCAAATTAAAGGTATTAATGAGTATTTCAAAAGGGAGTGATCCTTAGTTCCCTAGGTGCACGCCGTTTCGAGATATCGGCATAAAGGTGGACCCGGGGTTACCCTAGAATTTGTTTTTACGATATGGATATCAAATGAAAGGGGTTAATGAGCATTTTAAAAGGGAGTAGGCCTTAGTTCTATAGGTGGAGGCCCTTTCGAGATATCGCCATAAAGGTGGACCAGGGGTGACTCTATAATGCGTTTGTACAATATGGGTATCAAACGAAAGGTGTTAATGATTATTTCAAAAGGGCGTGGGGCTTAGTTCTATATGTGGACGCCTTCTCGAGATATAGCTAAAAAGGTGGACTCTAGAATTTGTTTGTACAATTTGGGTATCAAATGAAAGGTGTTAATGAGTATTTCAAAAGGGAGTGATCCTTAGTTCCATAGGTGGACGCCGTTTCGAGATATCGCCATAAAGGTGGACCAGAGGTGACTCTAGAATGTGTTTGTACGATATGGGTATCAAATTAAAGGTATTAATGAGGCTTTTAAAGGGGAGTGGTGGTAGTTGCATATGTGAAGGCGTTTTCCAGATATCGACCAAAATGTGGATCAGGTTGACCCAGAACATCATCTGTTGGATACCGCTAATTTATTTATATATATAATACCACGAACAGTATTCCTGCCAAGATTTCAAGGATTTTTTATTTCGCCCTGCAGAACTTTTTCATTTCATTCTACGTAATATGGTAGGTGTCACACCCATTTTACAAAGGTTGTTTCTAAAGTTATATTTCGCGTCAATAAACCAATCCAATTACCATGTTTCATCCCTTTTTTCGTATTTGGTATCGAATTATGGCATTTTAACGTTTTTCGTAATTTTCGATATCGAAAAATTGGGCGTGGTCATAGTCCGACTTCGGTAATTTTTTATACTAATACAAAGTGAGTTCAGATAAGTACGTGAACTGAGTTTAGTAAAGATATATCGATTGTTGCTCAAGCTATCGTGTTAACGGCCGAGCGGAAGGACAGACCGTCGACTGTGTATAAAAACTGGGCGTGATTTCAACCGATTTCAGCCTTTTTCACAGAAATAAGTTCCAGAATCTAAGTCCCTACCAAATTTCACAAGGATTGGTAAATTTTTGTTCGACTTATGGCATTAAAAGTATCCTAGACAAATTAAATGAAAAAGGGCGGAGCCACGCCCATTTTGAAATTTTCTTTTATTTTTGCATTTTGTTGCACCATATCATTACTGGAGTTGAATGTTGACATACTTTACTTATATATTGTAAAGATATTAAATTTTTTGTTAAAATTTGACTTAAAAAAAAATTTTTTTTAAAAGTGGGCGTGGTCGTTATTCGATTTTGCTAATTTTTATTAAACATATATATAGTAATAGGAGTAATGTTCCTGCCAAGTTTCATCATGATAACTTCAACGACTGCCAAATTACAGCTTGCAAAATTTTAAATTGCCTTCTTTTAAAAATGGGCGGTGCCACGCCCGTTGTCCAAAATTTTACTAATTTTCTATTCTGCGTCGTAAGTTCAACTCACCTACCAAGTTTAATCGCTTTATTCGTCTTTGGTAATGAATTATCGCACTTTTTCTGTTTTTAAAACTTTTCGATATCGAAAAAGTGGGCGTGTTTATAGTCCGATATTGTTCATTTTAAATAGCGATCTGAGATGAGTGCTCAGGAACCTACGTACCAAATTTCATCAAGATACCTCAAAACTTACTCAAGTTATCGTGTTAACGAATGGACGGACGGACGGAGTTGGCTCAATCAAATTTTTTTTCGATCCTGACGATTTTGATATATGGAAGTCTATATCTATATCGATTCCTTTATACCTGTACAACCACCCGTTATCCAATCAAAGTTAATATACTCTCTGAGCTCTGCTCAACTGAGTATAATAACTCAATAAACTTTCAAGCCAAATAGCTTAGAAATGTTAGGATTCCACCTGGTGAGTTGCAACGACAGCTCTTTTCAACGTCAGTCTGGTCTAAGGAATGCAATGACTCCGGTTTATATTAAACAAGTTTTTACCCGGCTACCTTCATATTTTTGTTAAATTATTTAATATTAGCTTGGTTGTAGTACTAGTTGTTGTTATTGTTTTAACGATTAAAACACTCTCCGAAAGCTTTGGGGAGTGTTTTCGATGTTCATGGTCATTTGCCGTATAGAGATCCGGTACGTTGAGTTAACAAGCATCATTAATGTTCTAGCCCAACCACCTCGGGATCGATTTAGTTTGACCACATTCAACCTTCTAGGAATATTTGTCCCTTGCGGAAAATAAGGTCGCCAGAGCTTGGTAAATGAATGTATAATACCTTCATATTCGCAAAAGGATTTATCTTGCGTAGGTGAGGTTAACAATTGAGTTGCGGTAGCTATGTAGCTTTGTATGGCACTTATCAACCCTTGAATTTCGTAGTCTTAATACAGAATTATTGCCGAATCCGATTGAGTTTCTTCCGCTCCAATTACTATATAAATTTTCTAAGGCTCCAAATAGAAAAGTTTTTGGGGCTATCTATCCAGACCACGTTTATGTTTATATCTCCAAAATCCTATGGGATATTAAAGTTTCAGCTAGCTAGTAGATTTTAAAAAGCCCCTGAAAATAACTGTATCAAGTTTTATCCAAATCGGCGTAGCCGTTTTCGAGGCAGAAATGAATATATAAAGGAATATGCATAATAAAGTAAAATGAAAACACCAGATGGCAACCCTGCATAAAAATATTCCTATTAAAATTCTGGGTAAAATATCTTTCGTTTGATACTTATATTACCGTGTATCGTATAATTTTTAAAAAGAATTTCATATAGGTGGTCACCCCACAAAAACATCCATAGTGGCAACACGTAGGTAGAAAGCCTTAGAATGTAATACAATACCTGCGTACTAAATTTCATCTAAATCAGTTAAGCCGTTTTTTAAATTTTGAAATTTCAAATAGGTGGCAACATCTTAACGACATCCTTAGTGGCAATACGTACACATTGTCCTTTTGCAAAACCCAAACAATGAGTGTGCGAAATTTCAGGAAGATTGGTTCAGTTGTTCCGTGATGCTCTTGCAAACATACGAAGTTGTACATGTTATGGCTTCAGCAGGATAAGTCTGGTTGGGTAGCCACTGCCCGCTTAACGGGCAGTTCCTTTGATTACTATAGCTTCTACCTTTACCGTGCCCCTCGACAGCAGTGCAAGGCCACCAAAGGTTTCCTAGCCATATGCCCCGTAATAAGCTTTCATGACATTAATAGGATTGATCACTAAACTGCTAGATTCATACCACCTGCTACAGCATCCAGTTACCGCTGTAAAACATTCTTTTATCTAATATACACAAATTTACCCTGACAGGATTACCAAGCTATCAACAAAGGCCACCACATATCCTCTACGTCTCAAAGCAGGCCGTTAACAACAATCACCCAAGGCAAAGGAAAAATATTTTTCTGTAGCTTACAACTCCTTATCCTTCTTTGAGCCGACGCTGCCCCTACTTAGATCTAACCGTTCAGCGACTGAGAAGTCTGTTAGTGAATTCCACCAGGGTCAAATCGACTTTTAATACTAATTAGGTCTTTTCAATAGCTGCTGGTAGAACATTATTGAAGGCTCCTGCGAAAGGGCGTCCACTCTTTATTGAGTACTCTCGATTAAAAACTAACTTAAGAGCGCATTCTGTAGACCTGCACAGTAGGCGAGTTGATAGCATTACCTTAAGCCCGCCTAAAGTCCTGAAAATAAGGCTCATTAGAAACCTGAGAAGTTCCATACAGCTCGTCGACCCACAGCTCTCAAACACGTCAATCGTGCAGAGTCCTTTGATAGGAGCCTCCTGAACCTGACTGACTCATTACACCCGCCTACATTGTCGCAAAAGTCTACCCAGCAGCCCCGCTGTGCAGTCCTAATTACCGTTTAAAAATGCCCAACCCCACCTTATAGCTTCTCAGCCGCCCTCTTGGCTTTCTGAAGATGCGACAATGGGAAGTTCTTAGTTCACTAGGTATCTCCGTATACAGCAGAGGTTCTGACTTCAGTATAAAATCATGTGTTAAAAAATAAAATAAATGTAATTAGCGAAAACCTCCGAAGCGATTTTAGGCCGATCTTCTCTTTCAATTTGCGTCGTGCTCCTTTTTAATTTTTCCTACAAATTGTAGGGACAGGACCTACTCGTTTTATGCCGACTCCGAACCGCATCTGCAAGGCAGGTGAGTTTTCACTGAGAGCCTTTCATGGCAGAAATACACTCGGAGTGCTTGCCAAACATGAAAACCCTTATTTCTAAAATTTCGATGTTGCTTTGCCCGGGCCGTGAACCCAGGATCTTCAGTGTGGTAGGCGGAGCACGCTACCATTACACCACGGCGGCCGACCTTTAGCTCCAGGGTTTTAGTGATGTCTTCGATCTCCTTAAAGCGAAAAGACACCCCATTATATATTTTTTCGAAATTTGATTGAAAATGGTAGAAATATTTGTTTTGCAAAGTACCTGATCTGGTCACCGTATGAACATAGACATTTGTGGCTACTTCCTCATCAGGACTGCAACATACTATATTGGTCTGCTTTGTCCGTTTCAACACCGTTGAGGCCAGCAGTGGAACTTACAGGGCCGGATTAACCCTCAACGGGACCCTAGGCAACCATCAATTTGGGGGCCCTTTTTCACGCCCGTTCCCTTCTTTTTTCGATTAAAAAATACACAACTTATATCTTTCATAAAAAGTTTATTGTTACATTGTAATGATATCAATAAAATTACTATCTACATTTTAAATATGTCGTTTTCTACGATTGTTTTCGGCAAATTCATCAATTATATCATCAATATCGATTTTGTTCAATAAATCTGTTGTAGCTCTTTCAGCAGCTTTGATTTTTTTTAACTGGGAAAAGGATCGTTCGGCAGAACAATTTGTGATCATTAATGTTAAAAAAAATTCGAAGAGCTATTTCTGTGTTAGGAAATACATCGGCTAATTGATCTTCCATTAGAATCTTATACAAATGACTATACGTTTTATGTGCATCAGTGTATCTGGAGTTCGCGTAACTTTAGAATTGTTTCATTTCAATGAAAAATTCTTCCAATCTCTAGAATCACAAATAACTAAGTTATTTATAGCTTTGTGGAGGTCTCCATCACTTAGAGAAAAGTTGATGAGAAATGCAAATCTCTCTGAAACTTCCATATACTTTCACTGTGAACATTGTCGATAATTTCGAGGAAACAATTTGTCCTAAAATCATCGCGTGGAGAAAATTCTACTTCTGGAGCATCTCCGTCATTTGGTTGTTTTTTTCTACGACGAGTACGTTTTACGATTTCTGTATAACCTACACCAGGTAATAATTGTTTTGTTTTTTTCTCGAAATCATTGAACTTTTCACGCAATGAAACTAAACTCTCTTCTAACGATCCGTACAAAAAAGCATACGTTTGCAAATCCGCTTTTTTTCTTTGCAATAACTTACTCACTGAACGCATAGCAGTCAAAATATAGTTAAAGGCTTCTACACTCTCTGTTCCAAAAATAACCGAAATTTTTCAAAATAAAAACAACCAGTGTACATTTTGAAATAATTCTTTTTTATTATTCAAATATACTCTCCTTTTACTTCGATACGCTTCCTTGCACGCTGATACAATTTGTCAAATGAGTCTTTTTAGGAACCTTGTCTAGTTCGTCCGTCGTCGCCTTTTGTATGCGGCCAATTGAGTTTTATTTATTTGAGTAAAAATTATTTTCAGTTCTGATTATATTTTTCTTTCCCTCTCTAGAATTTTATGTTTGTAAGAAAATTTTAGAACTCGTTTTAATTTTTCAGGGGTCCCCTAAAATCGGGGGCCACCAGGAAACTACCTATTCTGCCTACTTGTTAATGCGGCCCTGGGAACTTTCGATAAATAGGTATCCTGAATTCTTTCAAATCGCTTTTTTGTAGCGGTTAAGACACTTCCCAAATGTTTTTCAAAGTGTTATCGCTGGGAATGGCTCTATTATGGATACAGAACCGCTACGTTCCGTTAACAGCACCATTAAGGTACTAAGTCGACTATCTCGGGAAGGATTTAGTATGATCATATTGAACCTTCAAAGCATCAGGCACTTGGGGTCGCCTGTTAAATGTGTGTATGATACATTCATATTTGTGAGGTAGGCGATTGGGATGGGGAAGCTGTGAAGCTCTATAGTTTTGTATTACGCTTAAAAAACCCTTAAATGTTCTACTCTCAAGAAGATGTGATTGTGGGAGGAAGACGAGTTGATTCATCATTTTTTTCCAAAGTTACTATGGTTGGTTGGCTGGTTGGTTGCTGTGCTGCCGGGCTATGGAGCCGGGCCCAATCAGCGCTCTAGGCGCCATTTTGATACACTTTCTCCTGGAACCAATTATATGTTGGCTGATGTACCCTGCGTATTGCTTTACTCAAACCACTTGGTTAAAACAATAAACCTACTGATGTCCTTGAGGCGGCAGTTTGACATCGCCCTTAAGTCGGGAAACACACAGTTGCCTTAGAGTTCGGGACCGAAAGTTCGCGAGGGCTGGGCACTCGCAGAGGAAGTGAGTAACCCATGCCTCGGCACTCTCCTGTCTGCAGCTCCTAAACCTCTCATTGTAGGGGATACGGGTACCCAGCTGAGTGTGATAGCTGCCTGGTTAGATGCTTCACGTAGCACCCTCTTACAGTTGTCGACAGCTTTTGAGGATGTGTACGGTGATTCTAGCGCTTTTAGCGCCGCTTGACTGTCGGAGTATATGACTACCTCATCGTCTATCTGGTTCTGCAGCAGGAAGATGCAGGCCCTCTCTATTCCTTGCAGCTCTGCTTGGAAGATGCTAGCTGTGTTTGGAAGGCGGATGGGGATTGCGACATTTAGTTGGTTTGAGAAGACACCTGCGCCAACGCCGCAGTCCATTTTGGATCCATCAGTGTAGAGTGAGGGACCCCCTCCCTTCCAACTTTGTCGCCCAACCAATCTGTTCTAGAGGGTATCTGCACCTTGTAATTTCTGTCGAAGATCAGCGTTTTTGAGAGATAATCTGTTGTAGAATCCACATCGGAGAGCCTTGTTAGTATGTCACTGTGGCCATATCGTTATTCTATCCAGCATCTAGACTCTCTTAGCCTGATGGCTGTGCTGATCGCTGTATATCTGATGTGGAGGGCCAGTGGCAGCAGGTTAAGTATAACATTTAGTGCGTACGTCGGGCACGATCAAGTGCACCTGTTACCCCTGCGCATGCTGCCCTTTGTATTTTGTCTAGCTTTTTAGTGTTATATTGCTTGTTCAGGGAAGGCAACCATGCTATGGCTCCGTACGCCAGGATAGGCCTTATGACCGCCGTACGACGCCTGGGTACTTAACTCTTCCGTACTGGGTACTTAAGTTCCGTACCATCTAGTGAGGGCAGTCGAAATGTTGGTATTTTCGTTCTGTTACTGAGCAGTATCAGTTCTGTTTGGCTAGGGTTGATGTTGAGGCCGGACGATGCCGCCCAGGTGTGTAGCCTGCTTAGCGCACCCGGAAGGATGTCGCTTAGAGTGGAGGGAAAAGCCCCTGAGACTGCAATGACCCCGTCGTCTGCGTATGCTACTGCCTTAACACCAATCTTGTCGAGTTCGAGTAGTATCAAGTTCAGTGCAATGACCCAGAGTAGTGGCGAAAGGACCCCGCCCTGGGGTGTACCTCTACCCGCTTTGAAGGTCATTGTCACTGAGCCCATATCCGCTTATATGGCTCTATTTTCCAGCATTCATTGAGTCCATCCACAAATATGGTTGTCAACTCCGGCCCTTTGCAGGGCTTTCAAAATTGTGCCGGTTTCGATGTTGTTGAAGGCGCCTTCTATATCTAGGAAAGCTGCTAGTGTGAATTGTTTGTAGTGTAGTGATCTTTCCAAAAAACCCGTTAGCTCATGAAGCGCTGTCTCCGTAGACCTTCCCTTCGTGTAGGCGTGCTGTGCCTTTGACTGGTTTGGTCCTGTTATTATTGATCTAATATATATATCCAGAAGCCTCTCAAAGACCTTGAGCATGAAGGATGTGAGGCTTATTGGCCTTTAGTCTTTGGCATTTTCGTGTGTGCCTCTGCCCGCTTTTGGCAGAAAGATTACTTTTGTTTTTCTCCAGCTTTGTGGGATATAGGTCAGGGCGATACTCGCTCTGTATACCACTTCCAGCCTGAGGATCATTGGATCACCTAGCTTTCGTAGCATTACCGCGATTATGCCATCCAGACCAGGCGATTTGAATGGAGAGAAGCCATTTATGGCAAACCTGATCTTTTCGCTGTCTATTATCCTGTCCAATAAGCCTTCTGAGGGCTGAGAGTCCCTGCAGATAGATTCTTTTACTGGTGCTAGATCGCATCCAGGGAAGTGAGTATTGATGAGTGTGCCCAGGGAGTCCTCTGCTGAGTTTGTCCATAGATATGCGTCACTTCTTACGAAGTGATTTTTGTGGTGTTCTTTGGACAGAATTTTACTCAGTCTGGAGGGCTCACGAGTGTTTTCTGGGACACAGCCTTCGCTACCCTTATAGCTCAACTACTTATATGGCTGCCACTCCTTAGTTATGAGGCACTCATTAAATACCTTCCGTACTGTCGTTCTAAGTTCCCCGCTCCAACAGGGTGTGGACTTCTTCTTACGAATACTAAATGGGGTGCACTTGTTGTAAGAGCTAGTTAACGCGAGCTCTACCTTGCCGACTAGCTCATCGAGCCTTTGCGGGCAGTTTATGTTAGGTTCGCTTATTTCTAAAGCTGGCGTAGATAATCTTACAAATTTATCCCACTTTGTTCTATTTGGGATTCTGTAGCGGTGAGTCTGGCCAGATCCAAATTTGATGTCGAAGAAGATCCAGCGGTGGTGCGAGAGAGAGACTTTGTTTGACACTCTCCGGTTTTACACTAGCCCCAGGTCATCGTCGGTTTTCAAAGTTTGATCTAGGACTTCCTCCGAGCCCTGAAATCTGTCTGAACTACGGTATATAAAAGTGGAGAAGTAAGTTTTTTAATATATATAAATGTGCCTCTACTCTGCAACAACTTAGGGGATTCACAATGCACAAAACTATTTACGAGAGGAGGAATGGATACCCCAAGCTTGCATTATCAATGCAATCTTATAAACATTTTTCATGGGTGGGTTAAGGCTCTCGTAAATTTTAAAAGATTTTAAAGATTTCCTTGACTTCAAACTGGGATCACTTTTAAAATGAAATTTAAAAGAATATAAGGACTTCAAAGAAATATTGGAAACATATAATTAGTACTAAAGTAACTCATAAATCCAAGATTTGATCTCATCCTTTAAAGTATATACAAACATTTCTTAATAGCTAATCTCGAAATTTGTGATTTTACGAATTTTTGTTTTCAGCGAAAGGAATTCGAAAAATCTGAAAAAAAGTAGACATTTCCACGCCCACCTTTATTCAATAGACAAAGTGTCTAAATGCTGATAAATATTGCAGTAATTTGTAATACAACTGGCAAAACCCATGCAACCAATAACGAACGAAATGAACAGGAAAAGGTAGACCCTTTAAACGCGCTTTCAAACACCAAAGCAATTTTGCCGCAGTCAAGAAATAAAAAAAAAAAATAAAAACGAAAATCACTTGAGCCAATTAATAATTACAACAGAACAAAAAAATTATAGAAATAAACTACTTTGTAGGATTTGTAAGCAGCTAAAACCTTGAAGATGCGCACGGCTTAGCGCATTCAAGATCGGGCTAGATATTTACAAAACATTCAACAAACCAGACAGAATGGCTGCTATTGTTACATAAAAAGTCGGAAAGTCGGTTAACTTTCTTGCATTGTTTTGGCGCAGATCAAAGTCAGTGCGTCTCTGATGCCGACTGTAAATGTGCGCTTTCTATTTTGATTTTTTTTTTTTTAATTTGCTAAACTCAAAATGACGCAAAAATTGTTTATTATCCTTGCGTAGAGCCGCAAATTCGGGCATGCAAACAGGTTCATGTAAACAATGCGAATTGTTTTTTTTTTAATTTATTTTCCTAGGGACAGTTACTCACATTCATTTCAAAGACCAGCTGACGCCGTACTTCTGGGTTTGCTGCTAGTTTTCTTTTTCCTTTTTCAAATTTCTTTTTTTGCTGCTTACTTTATGCCATCTCATTTACGGATTTACCGATCCTTTTGTCTGCTCGTTATGCGTGTGTAAATTATTTCACATCTCCTCCTAATGATTCACACAAACTCACAAAGTCACATTTATTAATATATATATTCTATCCTTCCTATATTTCTGTCCTTCTTTCATACATAGCAAACGCTTTAGGCCAACTACTCATATTGCTTGTTCATGCGCCGCCATTCTGTCACAAGACAAATGACCTCTGAGTGACCAACGTGATTGCGCAAATTTGCTCATTTGTACGTTTGAGTCCTCTCTGGCTACTGGAGCGTTCAATACCGAATGGTTTCGATAATTTCGGGATTTTTGTTAAAATAAAAAAAATCAAGGCGCGATAACCTCCAAAGTGCTTTTAGGCCGATATTTTCTTCCAATTTGCGTCGTGCTCCTCGTACACTCGCAGTATTTACAAAATCACTGCCGAGACCGAAACCGCTTTGAAACATTTTTTTTATACCTTTCATGAACATGAAATAGTATATTAACTTTGGTCCGATGTTTGTAACGTTGAGGTAGACTTACGATTAAGTATACCGAATTGATCAGGGCGACGAACTGAGTTGATATAGCCATGTCCTTCTGGCCGCCCGTCCGTCTGTCCGTCCGTCTGTCTGTTTGAACGCAAACTAGTCCCTTAAATTTTGAGATATCTCAATAAAATTTGGCACAAGGATGTATTTTTGTTTTATATTATACATTTGTCGGATGCGGTAGGATCGGACCACTATAACATATATCTCCCATACAACCGATCGTTCAGATAAGACGATTTTGGTCATTCCTGCCTCAATTTAGAAAGTATAAACGTGAAACTCAGTGATATATTTTCTAATATATCATAGAAGATATCTTGAAAAAATCACTTTGATCGGAGATATATATAGTTATATTCCATACAACCGATCGTTCAGATAGAAAGATTTTTGGCCATTTCTCCCATAGTTTCCGATAAAAAAACGTGAAACTTAGTGATATATATTCTAATATATCACAGAAGATTTCATGAAAAAATCATTTCGATCGGAGCTATATATAATATATATCCCATACAAAAGATCGTTCAGATAAGGGGGTGTTTTGCCATTTTTTATTTTATATTTATCTTAAAAATCGTTTAGGTATATACATCTGTTCACTATATATTTCTTATCTTATACATCCGATTATTTGTCGATTACGAACGGGATAAGTTTGTTGTTCAGCTACATTCATGAAAGGTTTGAATCCTTCGCCACAGTCCCGTCCCTACTTGTTCTAATTAGAAAAACCTTCTTCTAAGTTTTTGACGTTGTTGTTGGTTGTTTATTATTGCTTTAAAGATTCATTGTAGTTTAAAAAAAAATTGTTGGATTTAGAAAAAATATTTTTCGAAACGAAAAATCTGAAATTTCCTCCTGTCCTCACAATTCAACACCTACCGAACTGTATGCTCGATTTTGTAACCATTTCATTGGTGCATTTGGGAGAGGCACTTAGTTTTTCGTGTCTCCTAAACATGGCGATTTTTTTAGTTGATCGCTGTTTTGATCTAGGTATGCGTTAACTCAAAAAACTTCGATGGGAACTCGCTTCAAGGTTGTAGCTTCGATACAAAAGAATCAGTAACTTTGTCCAACCTTTCAGTTTTTGGTTTCAAAATAAGGGTAAGAAACCGGCTACTTCGCCAAAATAAGAGTCACACTTACACTTATTGGCGTCTTGCAATACTACTGCCGTTACATTCGCCTCTTCCAATTTTTGGCGTGACACTTTCATTTTGACTACAAACTGAAGGACCTACTTGTTTTATGTCGACTCCCAAAGACATCTGCTAAGGCGGACAATTTAAATAACTGAGACAATTTTTATCTAAGAAATACACTCGTAGGGCTTGCCGAGCGACTGCAAAGGATTTAGGTGAAATGCACTACATTTAAAGCCAGTTGGAAATGAGCGATGAAGAAAATCGAAATTTTATTGATTCAGTCCTGGAAGGTATGGGACTTCACTATGTATTTACAAAATGAGCGCAGCCACTGCAGGAAAGGAGCGACAGTGGCGTATGCAATTGCCTTTCCATTCGCTGGAGCTTCACGGATCCGGGTCCTCAAAATTTACAACTTTTCCATAAACTAATTTATTACTTCATATTTTTTTTCTCTTAATTTCACTATCCAGATAGGCGTTTTATTTGACTTCTGCCACAATTAAGAGTATTATGATGTTGTTACTGTAGTATCAAAAACTCTTGCGAAGAGTTTGGCGGAGTTATGTCAGTGTGATTCTAAAATATAGAAAAAGGTACAAATACGAGATGTTTGGTGCTAAAAGTGTCAGCTATAGCAAAGTAAAAGCTGGGGCGTACATAGTTAGATTTGAGCGGCATCATATTCCTGGCTCAGCCATCAAATTGTACGCCCTCAACTATTCTGGGACTTCTGGATAATAACATCTTTATATGAACATACTGTATTAAGCCATAAAATCATGAAGAGACGAAACTGAGTTCTAAGCGTTTCAGGGCGAAATTACCATAAAATGTTTACATGCTATAAAATAGATCCATAGAATCCCGAAATCATGTTATCTACACTGCCGCTTCCAAATTTCACATTATTACAAAGTCACTCACGCACTTGCTCGATTCAACTCAATAATTTTGTCTGTGTGCGGTCCACGCTGTAGTACAATTAGCCTTTTGTGCCTCCGTTTGCATTCTTTTCAAACATTTTTTTTTGCCCACATCACGACAGGCTCATATGTCATATGATCGTGTACATATTTCGTTGATGATGGTGGTCGTGGTTGTGCTCGACTGCCAATTCAACAACCCAAATCGAAGGTTCAACCCACAGAGGCATTCCTCTCAAGCCAACGAACAACTAACACGACACGTCCTACAATAAATGCATATATTATTGTTGTTGTTGTTGTTGTTTTACGAGCACTCTATAGAATATGCAACACGAGGTATAACCTTATGAACGGACCGAAGATTTTCTCGCATTGACAGTAAATTCGTTCATGCCCGAAAAAAGTGTCAACCAAACAAAAGCAAAGGTTCGACTTCAATCGTTCCGCGCATGTGCGGCAACTTTAATGCGCAATGGGGTGTCCTGTGCGGCGGTTTTTATCTTCTTGTTTTAATGTTTTAAATTTTTTTTTTTGGTTGATACCGCCAACTCAACTGTGGTCATTGATGAGTTACAAAATATTCTTTATTAATGTATTATCACACTTTAGTTATTTGTTGTTGTTTTTTTTTTTAGATTTTTTAAAAATATTTTTACACAGCAGCGATTTGTTGTTGTAGCTCTCATTTGGTTTGGTTTGTTTGGTCCATTGGGAAAATTAGTTTTTGTGATGTGAGTTTAATTTTGTTTGTTTTTACTTTGGCTGCGTTTTGGGGCTTTAGATGTAGGCTCTTGGGAATTTTTGTTTTTTTTGGTTAAGTATTTAGTAAATTTTGTTATTTAAATAATTTTTTGAAAATCTTGTTTAAATAATAAATTCGATAATTAATATGCTCAAGAGTTTAAATGTCGAGTAAATTGGATAATTTGTAAACGGGGGCGATTCTCATTAATGCAAGACAGATTAATATGTTAATTTAAGCTATGATGACAAAGTGCCATACAAATTATGGGAAATTCGTTATAAGTAACTCTAGAGAATAGATATATATGTAGGTATATATCTCCAAGCCTTAAAGCCTAAGGTGAAACGACAGCCTCACCAACCCTTATATTGACAGTCTGTCAACAATTAAGGCAAAAAACTCAAATAGCACATCTAAAAGTGCGTTAGATTGCAAGCAATCTGTAGAATGAATAGGGGGATAGGGAGTAGCAGACATCTATATTGGGTGCCCGGGCATATCTAAATAGATGGAAATGAAAAGGCGAATGGGGTAGCTAAGAAAGGCCCATCCACTGTAGACGTCTCAATCAGATTGGACGAGGTAAAAGAACGCACTAGTTGCACTTGATGTGCCTAGTAGGAAAAGCGTGGAGCCAAACGCGGGGATGCAAAGTGCTTCAGACCACATCACTTCAGACTAAAAAAGTTGAGTGATATAAGATAAACATAAGTGCGGGATGCTGTGGGAAATGAACGAGTACGTTCTTTGTTCGTGTCATACGCTAATCAAGCTAAGACACCAGTAATTAAGAGTGTCACAGCTATAAGATCTAGAAGCAGCAAGGTCCTTGAGGCAAAGCGATCAAAGGGCCACTGCCGGAAAACAGTGAACGATCTCTTAATTTAAATTAACTTCGAATATTCAAATGATCAACACCTACCAGGAGGGGCGGACGGGAGGGTTTGGTTTGTAAGACTTTATCCACCTGTGAGCCCCCCATTCACAGAGCCAGTATATTACACCCTCAATTTTAGCATTCACAACTCACATTGAGGTTGCTCAGAGGGAACTCCTATCTAAGATAGTAAGGCTACTATGCAGAGCGGTTTACACATCCAGGAAGGAAGAAAAAAGAAGGAGAAAACATTTAACTCTTGAAATAAATTATATTTGATTATATATTAAAGCTGAGTCCAGTTAATTCTTTACTAAAGTCTTACGATTAGGATTTGCCTTAGTACGCGTCTTGACACACAGTTAAAACGACTTTACGGCTAATGTTGCATTTGTCTTGTCCTGTTAAAATCTTGACAACCTTTGGGGTACGAACAAAGTTCCTAAACATTAAGTTGTTTAACGCTGATCTGGCTCTGAACGCAGTCTTAAGGATAGACTGCGTCAACCTTGACCTGGCCTCCCTACGTCCACATAGAAAGCCTCGGGAACAGTCAAGGCTACCGTACATTCGGACACGGGGGGTCAAGTGGCAACCCAATCACATAAATGAGTATTCAGTATATAAAAAAAAAGAAAGAAAAGGAAATGGAGTTCAATTCATTTATAGGGCGAAAGCTACCTGACTCTCCAGAAGGGCCTGGCTCATTGGCGAGGAGGGCATGGCCTAAAAGGCCCTTTGCACACTGCTGTACTGAGTAACTGCAGAGTGGGTTAGATATCGTTTCCGGAATATTTAAATGATGAGATCACGCCACGGAAGAAACCACAGAGCAATGCAGCAGCTAAATTTCTAATGACTCTATAATGCATTTTACCAATGACTGGAAACCGTTATATGGTTCTATGTAGATCAAAGATTCCTACAGAGCCTTACAGATTTTAGGATGCTACATCTATTTTCATCTGCCCACACTCCAGCGATGTGGAGAGCAATGAAACGCTAGATGTACGTATCAAATTCTGATATCGTTGTTGGTGTGAAAGAATTCCACGGGCAGATTGAAGAATCGTATTGTTTTGATGCAAAAGTCCCCTATTTTAGTTCAAGTTGCACAATAGAAGCTCATCTTTATGATATGCAGCCTTGCTAAAAGATTAATAGGGTGATATTGGTGATATCACGTTCTTCAGCTTCTGCGATTTGTATTGTAATATCATTCGATTCGTTGTGAGGTCTTCGTTATCCAACAAGCTCGACCTAACACAATATGATTGTTCCTTTTTCTACTCCAGCATGTTCCCATGAAGTCAACTAGTCACTTTCAATGGCAACCAGTTCGATGCATTGTAGTATTTATCGGACCAGGTGCTGTCCTTGCAGTATAACTCATCATAGGCCACGGGCTTCTCCTTACTCTCCTGCACTATTTATGACGTGAAAGGAATGCTACGCCATCACCACCCTCAACATCTTTGTAACATAGCCAGCGACTAGCAGCAGTGTTTCTCAAACAAAAGTTCCTCGCAGCCACTTGCATCAGCAGCCTATACGGCAGAATAAAATCATAGCAGCAGCCCATGCCTTCACTTGTGCGCCAGCTGCCCTTCCCCGGTCGAAAACCTGCATGCCGAGATCTTCACTAATACCATTTTAATAAATATTCTGCACTCCGCACTACAAACCCTCTGATGGACGAATTCTTTGCATTATGGGAGAAAAGTCAGCCTGAGATAGGAGTCACCCATGAGTAAAATGTCTTTGAGAGACAAAACGAAGATTTCCTTACATACCATCAATTTGATGACCTCTAAATAAACATGTGTTATCGATTTTATTGGAAGTGTTATCGATATCATTTTGCTAACAAACAGATAACTAATCAAAAAATCGTAGAAAAAATGGGTAACATGCCGTTTACAAACCGATAATTCGTCGACAACAAATCGATAACCCTCGGAAAATTTGTCGATAACACTCCAATAACAAATCGATAGCTGATAGATCGCAAATGGGTTACTTTTGGACAACTAAACGACATCTCCGCTATACTTCATCGATAATACGCCAGTAACAAATGGATAACAATCCGATAACACGTCGATAACAAAATATGGCTCGGCGATAACAATTCAATAACACGCCAATCACGCGTGCAGTATTTCTAAGGCGTTTTCAAAAGACATACTTTTTTCACCGCACGCAGGACTGCCCTTTGTAAAGGGGCCATGATCATTTTATCAAGTATAATACCAAATAATTAAATTCCGGAAGCTATAACACATTCTTAATCCAAATGGCACAGAACGTAAAATACAATAGCGGCAAGTGTTTCATTTCGGCAGCAGCTTCCGGCTTAATCAAAGCAATCGAGAAGTGAACCTCAAACGAGGATATTTCATAGTATAATAGAAGGATTACGCAAGTTCAACAATTGAAAAAATGTCTCGTCGATATGTGATTTTAAATCTCAAATACCGCAACGACCACACATTATGCAACGAGCCAAAGGTTAAAGATATTTGTATGTATTTAGTGTGATCGTATGGACATCTGTCTGTCCGTTGGCAAAGGATGAGTTCTTACACAGCACACAAGAGCGTGGGTTTTAGTGATATAAACCATCGATGCGTCCGTGTCGAACTGCACAAATGGCAAAACCACGAAAATTCACGCCATTTAACTATATTTACGAGATATACGATAACAATTCGTTACCCTTCTCCACCCCCAATGCCTGCTATGCGTACACCGTCTGTTTAGTTCATTGGCTAAAACTAAGTTTGTTCTTGAAAAATGAGCTTGTGATCTTGTTGAATAATTTCTCTCTCAAAAATATCTAACTATGCATAATTTTGCCGTCGGCCTTTTCACTTTTATCTTACGCTTAATGTGAAGGAGTTGCTCACACCACTAACTAATCTCCCATAAGCAAGCGCGCATGCGCAAGTGTAGACAACAATTGTATGATTGTGTGTGGGATTTTATGACACTATTTTGTAATGAGCTCTCTAAATAATTTGCCATGATCTTCGGCGCATAAACCGAATTGACAACCACGCCCACAAATCACAGTCAGAGCACACGAATGATGTGATGTGCAGAGATATGTGGAAGTGAAGTGTGGAAGAACAAAAAAAAAAAAAAAGCGAGACTAAACACTTGGGAACACCCGCACGCTTCATGGGCGATTTGAGCGCGGCACTTTTGAGAGTCAACCAACCAGTTCGCTTGACGTTGAGCTTGCTATCTATGTTAACTGCCACACATTGTTAGATAAAGACAGACAAAACAAAAACTCAAAAAAGTGTTTGGAAAAAAGTTTGTGGGAAATGCTGGTTTTAGTTCTTACAACTGCAAAATACTTATTCATACTTTTTTGTTTTTATTATACTCAGCTGAGCAGAGCTCACAGAGTATATTAACTTTGTTCTCATAACGGTAATCCGTAACGGCATAAACTAATCGAAATAGATACATATAGACTTCTATGTATCAAAATGATCTTGATCCGTCCGTCCGTCCGCCCGTAAACACGATAACTTGAGTAAATTTTGAGATATCTTGATGAAATTTGGTATGTAGGTTCCTGGGCACTCATCTCAGATCGCTTTTTAAAATGAACGATATCGGACAATAACCACGCCCACTTTTTCGATATCGAAAATTTCGAAAAATTGAAAAAGTGCGATAATTCATTACCAGATACGGATTAAGCGATGAAACTTGGTATGTTAGTTGAAATTATGACGCAGAATAGAAAAATAGTAAAATTTTGGACAATGGGCGTGGCACCGCCCACTTTTAAAATAATGTAATTTAGAAGTTTTGCAAGCTGTTATGTGGCAGTCGTTAAAGATATCATGATGAAATTTGGCAGGAACGTTACTCTTACAACTGTATGTCTGCTTACTAAAAATTAGCAAAATCGGAAAACGACCACGTCCACTTTTTAAAAAAATTTTTTTTTAATTAAAATTTTAAAAGAAAAGTTAATATCTTTACAGTATATAAGTAAATTATACCAACATTCAACTCCAGTAGTGATATGGTGCAACAAAATACAAAAATAAAAGAAAATTTCAAAATGGGCGTGACTCCGCCCTTTTTCATTTAATTAGTCTAGGATACTTTTAACGCCATAAGTCGAACAAAAATTTACCAATCCTTGTGAAATTTTGTACGGGCTTTGATTTTAGGACGATAACTTGTTTCTGTGAAAAAGGGCGAACTCGGTTGAAGCCGCGCCCAGTTTTTATACACAGTCGAACGTCTGTCCTTCCGCTCGGCCTTTAACACGATAACTTGAGCAAAAATCGACATATCTTTACTAAACTCAGTTCACGTACTTATCTGAACTCACTTTGTATTGGTGTAAAAAATGACCGAAATCCGACTATGACCACGCCCACTTTTTATACTCAGTTGAGCAGAGCTGACAGAGTATATTAAGTTTGATTGGATAACGGTTGGTTTTACATATATAAAGGAATCGAGATAGATATAGACTTCCATATATCAAAATAATCAGGATCGAAAAAAAATTTGATTGAGCCATGTCCGTCCGTCCGCCCGTTAACACGATAACTTGAGTAAATTTTGAGGTATCTTGATGAGCATTCATCTCAGATCGCTATTTAAAATGAACGATATCGGACTATAACCACGCCAACTTTTTCGATATCGAAAATTCCGAAAAACCGAAAAAGTGCGATAATTCATTGAAAAAGACAGATAAAGCGACGAAACTTGGTAGATGGGTTGAACTTATGACGCAGAATAGAAAATTAGTAAAATTTTGGACAATGGGCGTGGCACCGCCCACTTTTAAAAGAAGGTAATTTAAAATTTTTGCAAGCTGTAATTTGGCAGTCGTTGAAGATATCATGATGAAATTTGACAGGAACGTTACTCCTATTACTATCTGTACGCTTAATAAAAACTAGCAAAACCGGAGAAGGACCACGCCCACTTTTAAAAAAAATTTTTTTTTTGAAGTAAAATTTTAACAAAAAATTTCATATCTTTACGATATAGTAGTAAATTATGTCAACATTCAAGTCCAGTAATGATATGGTGCAACAAAGTACAAAAATAAAAGAAAATTTCAAAATGGGCGTGGCTCCGCCCTTTTTCATTTAATTTGTCTAGGATACTTTTAACGCCATAAGTCGAACAAAAATTTACCAATCCTTGTGAGCAAAAATCGATATATCTTTACTAAACTTAGTTCACGTACTTATCTGAACTCGCTTTATATTGGTATAAAATATGGCCGAAATCCGACTATGACCACGCCCACTTTTCCGATATCGAAAATTACGAAAAATGAAAAAAATGAAATAAATCTGTACCAAATATGAAAAAAGGGATGAAACATGGTAATTGGATTGGTTTATTGACGCAAAATATAACTTTAGAAAAAATTTTATAAAATGGGTGTAACACCTACCATATTAAGTAGAATAAAATGAAAAAGTTCTGCAGGGCGAAATCAAAAGCCCTTGGAATCATGGCAGGATACTCTTCATGGTATTACATAGATTATGTTCTCCGTCACCCTGGTCCACATTTTGGTCGATATCTCAAAACTAATGGCCACTCCTTTTTAGAATACTCATTAACACCTTTCATTTGATACCCATGTCATACAAACACATTCCAGGGTTACCCTAGGTTCATTTTCCTACATGGTGATTTTCCCGTCTTTTGTTTCCAAAGCTCTCAGCTGAGTATGTAGTGTTCGGTTACACCCGAACTTAGCCTTCCTTACTTGTTTTTATTTACGACCGTCAATTTAGCTATGTTACTGGCTCGGCTGTGGGTTTTTTTTTGTTATTGATCTCTTTATAGAAACTCTTCTTGTAGCACAATGTTGGTAAGTGGATACTCAATTAAAACTTTAGTTGACATATTTTCTTGCCTTCCTTATTTTGCATATGACATGTGACGGCTCTGTGACATTTGTCGTTATTGTGTAATGAAATCCGTTGTAACAGCTGTCAACTACTGTGCGCAGATTGGTTTTTATGTTATGCTGATTTGAAAGTGTAATGCAACTGTCATAATGAATGGAAATGATAAAATGGAGTTTGCTCTGCGTTGGCGGCTTAGGAGTAGATACACGTGAAAAATTTTAAACCAGATACATAGAGATCTAGTGGCAATGAAGTATTTGCTGTGAACTAAGAAAGAATCGGCGCATACGCGACTTGGCAGCCACTTCAATGTTGACGTACTATGTATATACGAAAGCTCGATACAGATAAAGTCTTCATCTATCTGGAAGACAACATTAACAGCCAAAACAATGTCTTGCTTAAAAATGAAACGGAGAATATCAATTGTCAACAAATACAGATGACTCTGGACTGAGAAAGTAATTGACAAGGAAATACGCTTTATAAGTTCCTCCAGCGGGTTAGGGGGCTTAGAATATATCCGCGGTAGGTATGTCTGTCGTAAGAGGTGACTAAAATACCAAATTCAAATTCAGGTGGTTGTCTAGGGCAACTCTCTCAAGGGGTTTCCAGCGCAATATATAGCTTATGCAACCCAATTGTTAACCTCACATACCCGTGGTGAATCCTGTCTCTTTAACAGCCAAGGCTCTGGCAACCCCGAACTCCTGATAGATATATGGTGTAGGAGGGCTGTATGGCCTAGAAGGTTTCATGTGGTCATACCAAATCGTTCCCGAGATGGCCGAGCTAGTACCTTTATGGTGCTTGTTACCGGAACGTACCGACTCTGCATCCGGCAAAGGACCAACAACATCGATAACACTCCCCAAGCCCTTCGGCCTTGATATGATATTTATACTTGAGTCATGGAGGGTGCCTAGATAAGAGGCAAATAAAGAAGAGAAGAGTTCTTCGTAAACCGTTGACCTTTCTAGTAATTACAATAGCGATGATCAGTTTTTAGCAGACTTGAACATTATTCAACGACAAAAATTCCACAGAACTCGTCATGTTATGCTAATGAATGAAGAGGGTTTGGCTTCTAAAGACGGAGCTGCAGAAGAAGAGCAATACGTTCACTGGGTTCGGAGAAGTCTTGCTTTCTTAACACGGAACCTCAATGACTGGCGTCACTTGCAATGCAGCGGCCAATGATGTGTACCAGATTTCAGTACAAAAATATTCACCTTACCATCTAGCACACCTCGGACACCTGCAGGATAACCAAGTACGCCTTGTCGAATTACGATAGTAACAGAAGATAGGACCTGCTAAAGAGGTCAAGGATGGAAATATTTATGAGCACTGCCGCAATTACGGGTCACTGGCAGCTTGGCCTGCGCGATAAGAGAATAGAGATTCCTTTTAAAAGCATTTGCAGGAGTTGCGACAAGGAGGGCAGCAAAGAAGCAGTCGGGCACTACTTGTGTGAATGCATTGCTCTAGCACATACTAGATTTCTAACTGTGGGCAATTATATACGGCCGGAACTTAAGAAAGCAGCTAAATGCTCTGTTACGGATATCAGAAAATTCATTGTCCGCACCAAATGGTTCGAACGGAGTATCGGCTAGCCATATTAAATCAGCAGCAATTAGTTACAGGGTAAATGTGCGTCGCCATGGTGCTCCATGTGCTACTTGGGCGTATCCGGACGGCACAGCAACCAACCAACCAACCTGGTTATGAATTGATAAAGGGGTCTGGAGGTGCTCTCCCTACCAGGTCTATTTATTGTTATGACCTTTACCAGGTGACAGCCAAGATACCAACACATATTTGAACACCGAAGAAAGTGTGCCTAGTAACACATGAATTATTGACGTTGAGGATATGCTCACGAAATTTATCCCAGTGGTTTTCACACCTGTTGTCTAAAACCCATTGTCCGCTTAAAACTGTAAACGAGCGTTGGCTCCATATTTATTGTTCACAACGTACCGTCACTCTGTGAGACACTGAATTCGCGAACGGGCTCGTTAGAATAACTGGCACGATGCAGAATGTTGCGCCGTACCAAATCGATGGCCGTCTAGGCAAGACAAGAGACCGCATATAAAGCCAAGCTGCTAACGGGTGCAGCAATGCCTAGTTAGAAGAGAGAAACTTAAGAGCAAATGTGAAGAGCTTGAGATGCTGGCTGAAAGAGGAAAAAGTCCAAAGGCTTTACCAAAAATCTGGCGTATGACACAAAGTTTCAAAATCGACGTAAGTTTCTAGAAGAATAATAATGTCGATGACTGCAAACGGCGTCTCCAAAGCAGATTAGTTTTCATTCACAAGCTTTTCTATTTGAAAACATTTTTTCAAAATATTTGGATGTTGTTTGCCTGCGACTTGAACCGAGGACCTGATTGTTGTTATTGTAGCAGTGCTTCGCCCCATCCAATAGGTGCAACCAATTACAAATTGCCATCAATATCCTCTAACGGATGTCTAAGGAAACTTGCAGCAGGAGTGGACCATAGTGAGAGTGGTGTTAGGGGCGTAGACAAGTGGAGATACATTTTGTATGTCGGGGTTGATTCTGGATAAGAGTTTAGCAGTATCCAGATTGAAGTTGAGCTAGAGTGACGCGCGTTTCCGTAGGGAGAATGCGTTCTTCTTCTGCGAGTTCTGGGTATTTTTCTCTAAGAACTGGATTCGCCGGGCAATTCCTTGCAGAGTAGTTTGACGCCTGTTTGTGGATATCACTGAGGATCTGCTTGTGCTTTTTTACTTCATAAGGCTGGGCTATCAGGTGCCGTATTTCCTCATAATGCTTACGGAGATGACGACTTAAGCCGCTGAGAGGTGTGGCCTCATCAATCAGATGTCTGTTGTGATGCCCAGGTTTTCTTGGTATTCAACAGAATCTGTTTGTTCAGCATCTAATTTCTCTCTCCAATGGGGAGTACTCTCGCCTCATAATGCAAACCGAGGACCTTCGGTGTGGTAGACGAAGCATGTTACCGATTTGCTCAAAAAATGTCTTCCTGGATGGCGACTCTGCTTGAAGCAGACTTCTGTCAAGGCTCCGCTGACACAGATTTTCTAACAGAAGCCGTTAGTACTGCTGTTAAGCATTTCAATCTCGAGCATCTGATATAAGCTATGGCGATAATAACCGAGCGTCATGAGAAGATATCTTTTAGTCTATACTTTAGCAATTCGAAAATCAAAACCCCGATAAATTATTCTTTGTATATGGCAAATGCAGTTGTTGGATGGGAAGAAGGATGTTGAATTTGGAACTTTTGATCATTTGGTTGCTGATATTTGACAGTGCTAACGATTTGGTATATTACCACGTCCGTTGATTTTGAATTTTTAACCATCGCTGAAAGAAATATATGGCAAGGGAAGGAAATGGATGAGATGTATGGAAATGTATAAGGATTGAGTATAATAAAGCTCTGCGGAGTTATCTGCGAAAAATAGAAATCTTTTCGGACTCCATATTAACGGGATCAAGTTGCCTTTTTGTTTGGTCTACCCAAGTCTACCATTTTGTTCCTCGAAGTTCTGTCCTAATGACTTCGATGCTAAACTAACCGCTAAGCGGAATATCTCGCTTATTCATCACAAATTCCAGATCTAATTTATGCAAGAAAATTTCTCATTGATACGCTTGTTACCAAATTTTAAACTGCGCCAGTACCTACCCTACATACAGTGGCTGATAAACATCTACACACCAGACTTTTCTTGGTTCTTTTCTTTTGTTCATGAACGCCATGTTAACAAGCACTAATTAGTTAAACGATATGGCTCACAAAACTGTTAAGGGTTAAGCATTGGTAAATTGTCGGCAAAGTTCTTTTGACAGATTTGCGATGCTTTTTGACGTTCGAATTAAAATGCAATGAAGCATCAACTTTCTGCACTCCCAGTTTATGTAGCAGTGAGTGAAACTGCGGCAAGTTGAGCAGCAATTGTTTTTATTTTTTATTTATTTTTATTTTTTTTCCTAATTTGCTTGTGGAGCCATCAGCGCCAACCAACTACCGCGTAAGCTGACACAAATTAGGAATGCTGGGAAGTATTTCGTTCTAGGTTGGTAGCAGCGCTACGAAGGTAATCGAACATTACTTTAATATGTCGAGAGAACGAGTAAGCATGTAAATGTGAGTACAGAGATGAGAAGGTGCTTCTACAAGGTATAGGGTGGTTTATAAAGTGTTTTTTCATTCTTTTATTATATATTCGATCGGCAGTTACATGTCATAACTACGAGTGACATAGACTGTATGTGAACCAAATTTGTGTCCGTTTATACCAAAATTATGGGCTATACAACCGCATACTAGCGTTGCCAGATTTATCTTTCAGAAATGCGGAATAATGAAAATTGAAATTGAAATGAGGCATCATGCAGAGAATCGAAAATTTAAGTGATTGAAGCAAAATTTCAAACAAATACAGTGCATTCAACAACCGGACTGCACACTGCAAAAACTATCCAAAAACTTTTAAGAAAAACATTAGAAGTTTAAATAACTCATGCACCTTACTGTTCTGCACCGAAAGGAATGAGAAAATGTTTTGTTAAAAATTAACTCGCGATTCTGTTTTCACAAGGAATATAAACCATTACATTATTGCAAAATAGCTTAAAAAAAAGTAAATAAAAACTTGACGCGTTTAATTTTAAAGGAGATTTAGGCCGTGTTTTTTTTCTAAGTTTGTTCATGTTCCTATTTTATTTTTCTTATAAATAGGCAGGGCGGGACTAACAGATAAATTTTCACTGAGAAGCTTTTCGTGGCAGAAATATACTCGGAGTGTTTGCCAAACTACTGCGGAAGGGCGACCCCGCTGAGAAAAACTTTTTCTAACTCACCAAAATTTGTTTCCAAATTTTTGATAATGTTTGCCAAGCACTTGAATTCAGGTGGAAGGTAGAGCACGCTACTACCACACCACGGCGGAAGTCAAGATACGATACTGGAAACAGTTCCGAAAAAGTCCCAAAAAATAATATTGACAAAGTTCTGAAACGATCCCAAATTAAAGAAGCAAAGAATGGCAAAATAAACCCGATATGTTTTCCTTGATTGTTTCGAAACGATGTCAAAATTCTCCGAAATCCGAAAAAAATTCCGAAATGGGCTAGGATATCGGGATGTCGATATATATATGTGGGTAATGTTGAAGGCTTCTTTGGCTATATATTTTTTCAAAGGTGGGTGTGAGTCACCTCCTGGGAACACTTATTTACGAAATTATCAATAAATATTTCCGAAAACAATCCCAAAAGATTGTGATATGACTCTTAAAGAGCCTTAAAAAATTCCCAAATTAATTTCGAAAATAATCCCTATGCAGATCGGAGATATCCTAGAAATTGTGACAAATAAGTCTCAAAACGAAAGATGACAAGATCTCGAACGCAATGTCAAAAAGAGCACTGGAATTGTCCCTGAATAATATTAAAATAGCCCCGAAAGGATTCCTAAACCAATCCCGAAACAGCCCAAAATAGTTCTAAAAAATATTGAAATAGCCACGAAAAGTTCCCAGCACAAACCCTAAATGGTTTCGAAATAGCCTTGAAATTTTATAGAAATAACCCCAAAATGATTCAAAGCACGTCATCCAAACTCCTCCAACTGATTCAAAGTTGTAATCTAAGCCATACCGAAATAGTTCCAAAATTATCCTGTAAAAAAAATCCACATAATTTCAAAACTAATCCAAATATGTTCTCCGAATGATCCAAAAATGGTCGCAAAGTACTCCCATAGTGGTTCATAAATGGCTCCAAAATGAACTCAAAACAACCTATAAAAAGCCACCAATTATTCGCAGATAATCACGAAATGATGGCGGAACGAGTTTGAAATCGTCCTGAAAAGCTCTCTATTAAGAAAAATTTTAATTTCCTATATATCCGCAATTATTTGAAGCAGGGATCCAATACTTAGTATAGAGATTTCACATATTGAGAGTTTGAGGTAGAAATAGTAGTCGTAGTAGGAATGGGAATCGATGTGAGAATGTAGATAAATGAAACAACACACAGATATAAGAAGGAACATTAAAATAAATAGTAGAGGATGGGTTATAGAGTGATAAAGTAGGGAAGAACCATTTTTTAAAGAAAAGGGAAACCGGGAGCAGGACGACCTCTGATAGGTCTACTAGTATTTATATCATAAATGTGAAATTTGGGATATTTGGATTTTTCAATGCCAGTTGATCCAGCTATTGCCTTTATGGCAGAACTAAATTGTATTAAATTTAGCGCGCACATAGCTCATTATCCATTGGGCTTATATATTTATGTGACTTCAAAATACCACTGACCTAATACAAATAAGCCCAAAGTAAATTTTAGAATAAAAAAAAGCTCTAAACTAGCCACCCTTTATATGCGCGCATGTACATACATATTATAATACTTGTCACAAGATCATTGCCTTCATTATATATTTTATTGTAATCGAATAGAGTCATGAGCTGACTTAATATTTTTTCATTAACTTTAATTATGTTTCCTGCTATCATGCTCCTTATGTACATGCATACATATGAATGTATCTCACATATGTCCATTAGACTGAGCCGAAAAAATATTTAAAAAATACCGCCCTCAAATTTTGAAGTCGTTTCATATTGTTTTATCCTTAATCAAGTTTTATTCCCTTAAAGTGTGCCACCCGTTTCACTAATTTTTTAAAAACTACTGTGCTAACGAATGTTTTGTAATCGTTTTATTTTAGAGAGCGAAACTTTAGTCGAATTATCGGTTTGTCATCTCGCAGTCAGCGGCTTCTTATTGGATGTGTCATCGATTGTATATTGAAGGTTTATAGGTATTAATGACATAACAAACCGATGAGTCGTCGATAACGGATCTTCAAATCGTCTGTAATAAACTGGTAATATTCCGATAACAAATCGAAATTTTTTGGATCACAAATCAATAATTTGTGGATAATAAATCGAAAACTTTTCCATAACAAATCGACATATTTTTGATAATATATCAATAAAATTTTGATAGCTTCGTATATCGATAACTTTTCATTACATAATCGATGACTTTTCTATAATAAATTGATACATTTTGATCGATGTTCTCTATATGTCATCGATTTTTTCCGTCTTCATTAATTTCCATTACCTGATTTGCTATATTCCCTCATTCTGCATACCAATCCCGCACACCAAGCCTACTTACTACTTACTACTTACCCTTCACTTATATTTCATTTTCCCCCCCATATAGCACACCACTTCTATGCGCGTACATTTACCTTACGCTTAAATTTTGTATTCCCCTACACCGTGAGTAAAGATGTTTATACATCAAAAGAAATTTCGTTTGCTTTCAGGACTCAAAAAAAGGCATGAGTAACAAGTCCTCGTGATGTTCGGTGTGTAAACATACATTATTCGTCGCAGTATTGGTTAGTTATCGGCAGGGCCGTAGCGGAGGTCGTGGGGGCCTTTGTGCAAAATTCACAGGAAGCCTTTCTAGTTTCTTTACATACTTTTTTACAGCCAATTTGTCGTATTATGTGTTACGAGTTTTGGGTCCCTCTACTTCCTACTAGGTTTTAATTTAATCTGCGCGCACGATTGCCGAGTCTTGTGTCGTTCGTATATAAGTGGAATTTCACTGTGTCCATTTACACGAATATATATTAAAGGGCTTAAAATGTTTAAATAATTAGATAATTTTCAGACACTAATAGTTGCTCATTCGGCACATTCGAAACGTCGATTATCGCTCATCCACAGTTCAAAATGCAAGGCGAAGCCGAGAATTTTTAGTGGATGGTCTACATCGACGTTTAGTATGTTTAGAATACGGCTGTTTACTCAATTTCTATCCTAGACGTCCATCCCGATATCTGCTTTTGGATTAGAATTTGAATAAAATAAATAAAAAATACAATTTTTCCCATAATTTAGTGTATACATTTTTCGGTGAAACTTTTGCGACTCGTGGGTTTGGGGGCCCCTCGGAGCTGGTAGCCCTGGTGCACCGCACCGCTTGTATCAGTCTCGGTACGGCTCGAAGCTTTATCGGTATGTGTATCAAAACAAACCGTCGAGTCGTCGTTAATAAATCGATAGCCATCCGATAACAAATTGATTAACTCACATAACAAATCTGTAAACTTTTGATTGCAAATCGACAACTTTTTGACGGCAAATCGATAACTTTCCGATCAATTAGCGATGGCGTTCAGATAATACATCGATATCCTTTTTATAAAACCTCAATAAATTTTCGGTGACAAATCAATATTGTTGGGATACCTTTTTTACATATTGGGTTCGTACCCGGTCTAATGTCTAATGTACCCCAAATAAGTCCATGTTGTTGAGTTATGATAAGAACCCTCTCTGCTCTACGTTACAGTGAAACCAAATTCCTTGGTGGTCAAATTAGTTTTACTTGATTTGTCGCAATTTGATTAAACCAAATGAAATAATTTTCTCATGTCTTTATAAATATGTTTGTATGGATGGAAGTATGAACTAGTACATATGTGTGTGTTTGTTAAGGGAAAAAAGTTTGATAATTTTGTATGCTACATATGCTCTTGTTCTTCTTGGGGTGTGAAAGTCTATTAATTTTTACGAGGTGTAAATAATTTCGTGTTACATTTCAATAATTCCGCTTTTTGAGCGGCGCGATTGGTTGCGGGAGCATTGAACAACAGAAATTCTCAAGACGACAAGGGGGAATGTAAGCATATGGTTGAAGGAGCGAATGGCATGCACCTGTTTGATAAAAAAAAAAAATGGAATAAGAAATTAAAAATTTCTATAGATCCGTTGGTGGAGACCGTTGCAGTTCTTCCTTCCGTTCAAATTAAGTTTGTCCTCTGCTATACTTAACAGTCAGTTGTGAGTGAAATAATACCGATTTTGAGAATAAAGAATCCGTCTATATTTTTGGTCAAAAGTGGTGAGTGCAGATTTTGAACCTGGTTGTTGCCAGGAGGCTCCCTGGTATATACTTTAGGCTTTTTGTGAAGAGGCTCTATACGTTCTGATTTTGGAATTTTTTGACTGAGCCTAGCTCTCTCACAATCCGAACTTACAGGTACCTAGATATTATTCTCAGGCGTAAGAACGTTAGAGGAAGCCTCCCGATAATATTCGTTGACACTTTTCTGTGTTGAAAGCTTTTGCACAGTTAAGAGTTTGTAACCTAGGTTTTATTTGCCAGTCAGTAAAGACTTTACATAGACTGCATGTGTTCATAGTGTTACAAGAATTTAATTGACGACCAAGCGAGAAAACCTCCAATTAGCTTCCGGGACTTATAACTCCGTCCTCGTGGCAAATACTAAAAGTTTTATAGGATCTAGCTTAATTGCTGCCTCGATTTCTGGCTGCTCTGTCGCCTCTAGTAACAGGAGCCTTGACCTAGTGAGGCTATGGTGACCTCAGGTTCCGCATAAAACTAGGGGTGGGCTGGGGCGTCAAGGTCATATAAATCGTCCCTAAGATGGTTGGCCTAGTACCTTAATGTTTATTGATACCGCAACGTACACATAGATCCGGTATATCCGGCAAAAGACCACCAATATCTACAACACTCTCCAAAACCTTCGCGGAGTGGGTTAGTCGTTACTACAACAACAACAGGCCAAAATTATAAGCATGTGACGTCAGAGGGCAGGATCCAGTTAATGAGCCCATAGTGAGTCTTAAGTCTTCTTTTTTAGAGACATAACCTATTTTGCCAGCTTAAAGTCGGAGAATTTGTACATGATCTTAGAAATTTTGCCGCCCGCGCCTCTGACCACATCTTTGATGCTTGATAGATCATATGCAACTCCTGCCTATATTTAATTTCTCCCAAATGGACTGGGACGTATACCGTCGATTCAGCGAATGGTGCTCCTTCCTTTATCAACTCATCGGTCTTTTCTTTACCTTCTATCCCTTTATGACCGGCAACCCAGTAAAGATATATGGTTCGGCCTGAGTATAGTCTCTTCAATGCTACTTTTCATTCCAGGACACTTCTTTAGAAAATATTGTGTTAGATTATTGCCTTAATTGCCACCTGACTATTAGTATATATATTGACGCGACTGCAGCTGAAGCACGCTTTATCCAAAATTTCTGCGGCTTTCTTCACGGCTACAATTTTCACCTGACTGACACTGCAGTGAACTGGCAGCCTGTAGGATCTAGTTTATTCTCGATCGACACAGTAAACAGCAGACCCGACCGCTTCCGTTAATTTAGAACCATCGGAATGCACGTGTTAAGTATGTTCTGACATTTTTAGAGCCATGCGCTCAATCTGCGACTGCATTGTGGCCCCAAGGTATCTTTGGAGACCAGGCAGGGGACCACGTGATCCGGTTGCCCTATATTTAATAGTGCTGTACTGCTATGGCCGCATGATCTGCGCTCAATCTGAGCTTAAGCCTCGTCGCAGTTTTTAACGCTATGTTCTCCGCCATCAGGACTGCAGATGGAATATGCAGCCGTCAGCCTTATTTTCCGGGCTAGCGTAATGCTAAACATTGATAGCCTGCATACTTTCTCTAGTTTTTTAGGTAAGTTCTTTTTTGTGTGGCGTAAGGTGCCATGGAGGCCTTCTTCCCTCTCTCCAATTTGAGATTCCACGACAACTCACAATATTTCTCCTACATGGTCACCCTTCCAAGCTGACGCCTAGTCGCATTTTGGACCTTATATCTCTTAGTAAAAAAGACCATATCCGTCTTCTCCGTTGTTGAAAGTCCTAGCAATGCCTTTTTATACAATGTTGCCTTCTAAGCAACTTTTAGCCGAATTCCAAATTGAATATCTACTAAATTTTCTAGTAAACGAAATAATTGATATAATCCTTTTCCTTCCTTCCAGGTCGTGACTCAGACGTCAGCGACACCGAATCCGAACCAGGCATACCGCTTAAGCGCAAACAACGCCGATCACGCACCACTTTCACAGCCGAACAATTGGAAGCGCTTGAACGTGCCTTCACACGCACACAATATCCCGATGTGTATACACGCGAAGAGCTCGCTCAAACGACAGGTCTTACAGAGGCACGCATTCAAGTGTGGTTTAGCAATCGACGAGCGCGCTTACGTAAACACTCTGGCGGTTCCAGTACTGGTCTATCGCCGATGAACGGTAGCGGCGGCGGAGTGCCAGGAATACCTGTTAGTGCTGTAGGAGCTGGTGGTACTGCAACAGCTCCTCTTGGTTTTGGCTCACTAGCCGCTGTCGGCTCAATGGCTGGCTATAGTCCGGCTGCTGGCAGTACAGCTAGCGGTGGTATGAATGACAATCATGCAGCACATGCGGCGGCCGCCGCTGCAGCAGCAGCAGCGCATCATCCACATCATCACGCGCAAATGGGTGGCTACGATTTGGTGGCACAATCGGCGCAACATGGATTCGCGAGCAGTTTTCAACATGGACATTTTGGCGGACAAAACTACTATCATCAGGGTGAGTAATGTGATTCAATTTTTTCTTATTTTTTTCTGTGTATTTATGATTTCTGTTGTTTATATTTTCACAGACTATTCCAAGCTTTCTATAGATGACTTCTCCAAACTTACCGTCGACGTAGCAAAAATTTCGCCTTCTCTCTCACATCTCACCACTGAAAACTATTCAAAATTAGAGTCTTCTGCGAATTGGTCACAGGCCGCTTATCACCTAAATCAATCGGCAGCAGTGGCGGCAAATTATAATGCTGCTGCTGCGCATCATGCTCATGCAGCTGCAGCACAACATTCGCTCTCTGATTATGCAGCGGCAGGTGCAGCTGCGGCGGCGCATAACAATCAATTGAATAGCGCAGCTGCAGTGGCGGCGGCAGCTTATAATCATCCATTGCCCGCACAGGGACAGGCGAAGTATTGGCAATGAATTTAAATCCTAAGTTTCAGTTCATTCATAAGCCGAGTTTTTTTACATGTGTATACATCTACATATGCGGTTAAAAAAATACGCTTATCATCACTTCGATAATGTTTAGGAGACCCCCTTTTAGGGGCAAGTATTGAAGACTTGCGGCAGTAGTAAAATAACTCGGGATGTGTTAACAGCGGAGACACGCAACTATGTTGGTCATATTGTATAACCTATAGCTGAATCGGACGCGATGAATCGTGGACACACATACTTTTCGGTCATAGAATTGAAGCATAGTTTAGAGATAAAATGGTAAGACACATTTCAGTTGCAACTGAGTGTAATGCATACTGAAATTTAGCATTACCAATTTTCTGTAGATAAAGTTTTACACTTAGCAGTCCATATTAAGTTTAAGTGAATATGTATATACATGTAGAAAACAGCTATTATTTCTTAAAAATTTTTAACTAAGAGCTTAACTCGATTACGACTTTTGGAGAAGAAAGAAGTATTATGAATATTGAAAAAAAAAAAAAAATTATACTACTGTTATCCCATTCCACAGTCCACAGTGTGCATTTGATAATGCATACAAATTTCATTCAAAAAGCATAAATGTGCTCTTCACTGAAATAAACACAAAACTTGTATAATAATCACACAAAAAAAGGGCAACTATTATAATATTTAGCGCTAACCATTTTTTGATTTGTTGTTCTTAATTATTCCAATAATCTTGTACGGTCTAATGTTAGCTAGAAACACAAGTATCGGTTTTCTTCACTTAACACACTACGTTTCGCCAAATTTCTTGGCATCTTCAGGGGCAGAATCTTTAATTTATAAAAAGACAAACATTTATAAAAAGCCAAATTATTATGTTATGTTATTTCGCACACCTAGATCAATAGTGAGCTAACCCAAAAACCTAAGATTTCGAAGTATGAGTATCTTAGTACTTCCCAATTCAATAACTACCTAACTTTGTGTATTCGATTCATTAATACTTCCACTAATCAGCCGGAAAAGACATTGTAAACATTTAATATTGCATTTGCGCATATGGGAGAGGCCGTCAGGTTTTTGCGTTTTCTGAACATTGCGATTTTTTAAGTTAATTGCAGTTTTGATCTTGGTATTAATGTCTTTGTCTTTTTATAAATTAGAGATCCTGCCCCTAAAGATGCCAAGAACTTGGGGAAACGTATGCTGTTAAGTGAAGAAACCTTATACTTGCTCTAGCGAACATTAGACCGTACAAGGGAATAATTACTAAAAAAGGAGACTATTGCAATACATTAAAAAGTATGAATTATGTAATTAAAATTGTAAAAAAAAATTATTTCTTGTACAGTAAAATTAATTATTCACATCAAGCATCGTAGCTCACTATTATATCTCTACAAGATGGTGCTGATGATGGTGCATCGATAGACTAACAGCAGATTCTTCATACACTCAGAGAAAAAATCGTTCTAAAACGAACGAAACAAGTTCAAAATTAAGAACATTCGTTGACAAAAGTCTATTAAGTACGTTTCTTCTTGACTCGTGACCGATGGGCTTGTTTTAAGAACAGTTTTTCCAAGCACACCGTTCGTATTTTATGACCACTTTGGTATTGATGTGTGAACCTTCGGTGCTCATTTCAAGCATTAATTGGGCTTGAATCAAGAATTTTCGTTCTCACGCTTCGAGAACGATTTGTGGTCGATTTAACATTTGTCGGTTTCAATTCAAGAAAGGTTTGTTCTTGATCTTTGGTGGACGGGAGGGGGGTGGTTTGGGAAAGTGATTTTCCCAATTAGTACCCATTTAATTATTCATTTTTATTAATAATAATTTTTTTGTAATTAATAAAAAATATTAACAACAAAAAAGTCATTATTAAAGACCGAAATATGAAAAAACGCATAACATGCATTTTTTCATGTCTTTCTCTTATTGAGAAATTTTTCTTTTTATTGATGCAATTTGAATATATACTTAAAACATTTCATAACAAGTTTGAGAATTAGCTGTGCATATATGAGTGGAACTGAACGAAAAATAAGATTTAAAAAAATAGAATATAAAAAAAATTGTTTTAAAAAACTTCAGAGTTTGACGGTGATCGAACTCGCGCCACACGATCGCAACCGCAACATCGTAGCCCCTGGGCCACTACAACTGCTTGGTAGCTGATGCCAAATGTTGTATTTAACATTTTAGTGCACACGAATTATACCGTTTCTTTTTTCTTGAACTTAATTTAAGAACATTGTTCTTACTTTATGAATATTGTTCTCATTAATAGAACATTTGTTCATATTTTAAGACCAGCCATTCTCATTTCAAGAACATGGTTTGTCAGTTCAAGAACAAGGTTTTTGTTTTGAGAACAGGTCGTTCGTTTTTCAAGAACAAAAAAGTAACAACATGAAAAGCTTGAATTGAGTCCGGTGGTGCTGGATTTTAGAACGGCGTTTTTCTCTGAGTGTATTGCTCCTGCAAATATGACGGGCACGCTCCGCGATCTGATGGACGTTTCTTATATTATGATTATTTATATGATGTCCAGTACCTCTGCAGGGATATCTATATATAACTTATATTATTTATTATAGCTAAACTAAACAAGCTGAGGTATAACCGCCAAGGTGATAAAAGCGGAACAATTTCCTAAATATTTGTTATTTTTGAAAGTAATAAAACTTCAGCGACTGTAAAAGTTTCTTTTTTTTTGTGGCTAAAATCATTTTGGCTGTTATGGCTAGAAATAACAGATGTCTTGGAAGAGGCTTTTTTATTGTACCGCTTCTTTTCAAATTTCAACTCAATAATAGTCTCTGCAAATAGTCCCGAACTGATGCTGATATTGTTAAAAATTAATTCCGATATAGTGTTGAAATCATTACGAATATAATCTTGAAATGACCCTGTAATGACTTCGAAAAGAGATCGAAATAGATTGAAAATTATCCAGAAGTTGTCACGAGCTAATAAAAATTTCCTAAAATTGTTCCAACTTGTTGGTAAAATTGTTTCGAAATGAATACGAAAATAGAATGAGTGATTAAAAATGTTTTATTACTTCGGAGTTTTTTTTTTTTTTTTATTGCTCCGGCTCTGAACAGGTACAGAGCATAGAGCAGAGACATAGCATACAAAACTGATTCCATTTTTTATGCTCTGCCACGAGCTACGTCGTGCTTTATTTAGCAAATAGCATAATAAAAACTACAAACAAAATGCTATTTGTGGTTGAGCGAGATCAAAAAATGCTATTTACTCCGTTGGGCATTGTTATGCAGAACTTTGTCTTGCTCTTGTCTTGGGAACAGGGGTGAGTATCCCCATTCTATAACAATAACAGCAAAAATAAAAAGCTACAACGACAACTTAAAAACAGACAAATAAAACGACAAATACAAAAAAAAACAACATCATTGCTACAATAGTTCCAAAAATAAAAACAAGATAACAAAACAAACTTCTGCATAACAATTCCGAGCAGAGCAAATGGCATTAATTTTTATTCTTTTGCTCTCGCTTCACTACAAATTTTATTTCGTTTGGAGTTTTTATTCTGCTAATTGCTGCACTCTAAAACAAGACGTAGCTCGTAGCAGAGCATAAAAAATGCTATCACTCTTTTATGTTATGGCTCTGCTCTATGCTCTGTTCATGTTCAGAGCCGGACCAGTAGCAGAGAAAATTTGTTTCGTTGCTACCACAGCTGTGGACCAAAAAATGCAAACACAGCTTAAAATATTTCCTGAAGTCATCCCGAAGTGGTCGTGAAACAGATCCCAAGTAGTCCCGAAAGGGTCAAAGAATAAACCATACAATTCCACACCCATCAAATTTTGAAGTGAATCCCGCTTTTACTGCCGATCGTTCATATATGTATATTAGATTGGGTGGATTTATTAATCGATGTCAGGAAAAAAAGTTCCACTACGCATACCCAAAAAAATAATTTTCGAGCCTGCGATAATTTTTTTGCCTTTTTTTACATTTATATTAAGTCGATTTTATGTTTGTCACCTCATTTCCATACGAATTTTTGACCCACGGAAAAGTCTTTTTCGGTAACTTCCCGTTGAGCTACACACTTCAGATCTGGCAAACATTACAATGCAAGTGAAAAAAAAAATCCTCTACGTGGCGCACGGATCGAGATATACAGAAAATCAATTTAAAAATGGAATTTTGCGATCGACTTTTAACTGACATCTCGGTGATCCAAAGACTTGAAACATAGTTTGCGAGTCGATGGCACTACAATTTGTGGAAAACAAAATGCCGCCAGGTGGCAGACGAATCGAGATAAACGAAAATCCCTGAAAAAATGCAGGGAATCTTGCGATCGATTTTTAAGTAACTTCCCGGTGAGCTACAGACTTGAAACTTGGGCCCTGAGTCAGAACCCGGTGACAATTTGATCAAAAAAGTTTCGCTAGGTTGCGCATGGATTGAGATATTAAGTAAATTAATTTTGATTTGGGAATCTTGCAATCCATTTGTAACTAACTTCCCGGTGACCTAGAGACTTGAAGTTTGGCACAGTTCTGACAATATAATTTACGGAAAACAAAATTCCGCTAGGTGGCGCGCTAAGTGAGATAACTACAAATCCTTGACAAACGAGGGGAATCTTGCAATCGATTTTTGAGTAACTTCCCGGTAAGCTGGAGATATGAAACTTGAGGCATAGTCAGAACCCAGTGATAATGTATATATGACAATGCAATATTTTATAAAAAAAATTCCGGTAGGTGGCGCATGGATCGAGATATTAGGAAAATTTATTTTAATTTGGTAATTTTTCAATCCATTCTTAACTAACTTCCCAGTTACCTAGAGACTTGTAACTTAGCACATAGTTCGAGACCCGGTGACAATACAATTTATAGAAAACAAAGTTCCGCTAGATGGCGCGATAATTGAGATAACTACAAATCCCTGAAAACGAGTGGAATCTTGCAATCGATTTTGGAGTAACTTGCCGGTGAGGTAGAGACTTGGGAGACTTGGGCCGTGGGTCAGAACCCGGTGACAATGCAACATTTGATCAAAAAAAATTCGATAGGTGGCACGCGGATCGAGATAGTAAGAAAACATATTTTAATTTGGGAATCTTTCAATCCATTTTTAATTAACTTCCTGTAACCTAGACAATTGAAACTTGGCACTTAGTTAGAGGCCTGGTGAGAATACAACTTATAGAAAACAAAGTTCCGCTGGGTGGCGCGCTAGTCAAGACAACTGCAAATCCTTTAAAAACGGGGGAATCTTGCGATCGATTTTCGATTAACTTCCCGATGAGCTAGATACATGAAACTTGGGCCATAAGTCAGAACCCGTTGACAATGGAATATTTTATCAAAAAAAAAAATCCGCTAGGAGAAAAGAAAACTAGTTTTAAATTGGGAATCTTGCAATCGATTTTTAACTAACTTCCTGATATCGGTTAACTTTCATCCATACAAATCGACTTACGTTAATGCATATGTATATATAATATCCATGTACGAGTTATGTAAAACGATGTAATAAATGTTAAAAATGCTGTGCAAAATCAACAGTAATTAAAATTTAATTAAATTTGTTTAATGATAAACCCAAGTACACACATACATACTTATTTATTGTCAAAGCCAGGCAATTGGCAGCTATTCTTTTAGCGACGTTTGCAGTGATGCGCTCCTATGTATTGTTGCTGTTGTTGGTGTGACCTTGCGCCTGACTGCGCTTAATTATTTACCGCCTGAGCCTTGTAGAATTGTAATTATAATTACATTAAGAATACAAGTGCACACGCACATATACATAGATAAGTTTATGTTATAAAATTTTATTTCATTTTTAAGTAGATATGTACATATATACATACATAGGTAAATAATTAGCTATAAGACAATCATTATGGCATAAGGTACATAAAAATATGTTCACAAATACATAAAGATGTTGCACATAAACTCAAGCACATATAAATAAGTTCATGCATACGTACTTACATACGTATATACAAAAACTATAAATGCATTTAATGTAAGAAAGTTAATAAACAAGTAAAGTTGTTGTAACCAATGTACAAATGTGGAATCTTTTATTTGCTTATCATATCCCTGCAAAAAATCGTGCGACTAATCACTGAAATGACTGTGCTCCGATTAATCTCTTTTGTCTACATTTGGGCATAATTTATCCCCTTTGGTCCTTTTTGGGTACAGTTAGGATTAGTCAAATTGAAATTTATGTAGCACATTTTAAGAAATATTAAAAAAACGGCAATGCAATAAGTAAAACGAAAAAGATTACAGGTGATTGAATCGAATTATTTAAGAAAAATTCGGTGCCTCATGCCGAACCTAAATTATTAGGACGAAACGACTACGCCGGATTTAGTGTTAACATTCAGAGAATATTTTTTATTCCTTTTTGAAAAGCAGTCGAACAACTTACATCAAGCAGATTTGGTGGCTTGGCAAATACTTCGATTTTCTTGCCATGAAAAATGCGACTGGTCCCTATTTGAGTCCTTATTGAAGCGAAGAGCGACTAGGCTTCATATGTTCTCATATGGGTACAAAGGGGATTGGTCCTATCGATCCCTTTCAGATATAAATGGGTACAATTAGTCTGTTCATAGGACATGTTCAAACAAAAGGGAACAGTTCAACGCAAACAAAGAGATCAAAGCTGGTATTAGTCGTATACTCCTTTGCGACTCATCCCGGTCTCATCCTAGACTAATCGCTTTTTTTGCAGGGATACTACAGATAAATATACACACATAGATATGTAAGTATGATAGATGCATTTTATTTTTCAATAGTAATTGTTTACATAAATATTTCAAGGACGTGGAGTTGTTTACGAGGCGTTTTTGGGATTTAAAAATTTTGACTGCCGAGCTTTTCTACCAAGTTGCGTTAATTTTTCATACAAATTGGCAGGATGGGTCCTACTTGTTTTATGCCGACTCCGAACGGCATCTGCAAGGCAGACGAGTTTTGATTGGGAAGCTTTCCATGGCAGAAATACACTCGGAGTGCTTGCCAAACCCTTCCAAGGATCTTGGAAGGCATCTACGGCATGAGCCTGTACTCATGTTTGTAACTATACTATGCAGTGAAGTGCCTTCTTCCCTTAAGTATACCCATACTGTGTGAAGAAAACCGCCTTTCGTCCATGTTCGACGTTTTATGTACATTGATTAGGCTATCAAGGACTTTAAACAGAAAATACGTTAGGCTATATAGTTGTTGGGGTACAAGTGGCTTATCTTTTCCACTTTTGGATTTTACTGAGCCAATCCAAGTTTATTCAGCATGGCAGGGAATATTCCGTCGAAACCGGGCGATTTTAGTATGTTTTTAAATTGATTTTGGTGCGAGTCACAATTTGGAGATCTGTTACAAGAACTGTTAATCGACGTGTTCGCATCACTTTTCAATAGAAGATGTCATTCATAAGTGCTTAAGGAACTTTTCATTGCTAAACATGCATTCCCAATCATCTTTTTAGTATCCCATGAATTATATCGCTCGTTGATAGAGCTATTTTTAATCTTGCAGTTTCACTAGAGCATTTGATATCTGCTCTTTGATCCACCATGCCGGCTTTGTTTTATTCCAGGATCTCCTTAGAGGGCAGTATTTATTTTAAGCATTTACTTAATGTATAATGTTTTTGGCCGTTAATATAAAATATTTTAAAATTTTATTGAGCTCAAGGCCGGTTTTCAATAAAACAAATAAATATGTTATTGTTTTAATTTATTTTTACTAAATATTTCGAATTCAGTCTGAATTCATCATTCAATACCGTTCTTGGACACTCTTGTTATTAAGAAAAACAATATGATCACTATGGATTGGTTTAAGAAGCCAACAGCATCCGGAAGACTCATCAACTTCAACTCGAAACACGAGAAGAAAATAATTATTAATACGGCCAACAACTTTGTGCGGCTGGTTCTGTCCATCAGCGACAAGATATACCGTAACAAAAACATAAAGATAATTCAAAAGACGTTAGAGGACAACAACTTCCACCTTAAATTATTAAAAAAACTGATTTATAACCACTATTTTCGACCTAGTGGTGAAAATGTGAGAGAAACATCGCAGGATAAAATATACAAATCAGCAACATATATCGCAGGGCTATCGGAAAGGATAAAATATTCGAACTTATATGATAAGGAAAACGTACGACTAGCCTTTACGTATGACAATACGCTCCGGTGCATTTTCAGCAATGTTAAGGATAAAATATCCAAATATGACAAGTCCGATGTGGTATACAAGATTCCTTGTAATGGCGACGGGTCTCACTTATGCCAGAAAGTATATGTAAGGACTACAAAATCTAAACTTAAGACAAGGATATCCGCTCACAAATCAAATATAAAATTAAGGAATAATTTTTCGGAAAACAAAACAGCTTTAACATCACATTGTAGAGATACAGGGCATTACCCGGACTTCGAAAATGTCACCGTCTTAGAAGAAGAGAAAAATTACAACAAAAGATTCATTTTAGAAATGTTACATATAGTATACACACCTAATGACAAGAAAATTAATTTCAAATCCGACACTTCTAATTGTGCATATGCATACCGCAACCTTATAAAAAACAACAGACACCCCTAATGCATTTTTCATAAACATATATGTACATATATGTAGGGATGTACATGCATATTTACACCATCGTCTTGGAGACAACAACACCAACGCTAGGATGATCAGCTTAATCGTTACTGTTTTGCCGTCTTATGTATTGATGTTTTCCAATATTTTTGTTTACAAAAACTGTTCTTTAGTTTGTTTATATTTTCTGTTTTATTATGTTAAATACCTTTGTTACATATAATTAGTATTAAACGATTTAGTCTTCTAATCACAGTTGAAGAAGTAAGTAGCGATGTTTTGTTTTAAAAATTTTTTGTTTGTGTATAAAAAAGGGCTTTTTTCGTTTTGTGTATTTCTAGCTCCTGATGATGAATTCAGACTGAATTTGAAATATTTAGTAAAAATAAATTAAAACAATAACATATTTATTTGTTTTATTGAAAACCGGCCTTGAGCTCAATAAAATTTTAAAATATTAAGCATTTACTAACATTTTGGTTACAATGTTGTTATAACAAGAAAACAGCTCGACGTCCTTTTGCTATGCTAAAAGTTTATTTGTACGTCCTGCAGTGTCATTTCGTTGTTTCTACATCTGCGTCAACTTAATGTCAGTTGAATTCAAGGTTGTCGAGGTGCTTTTCTATCTCCTCCGATTTTAGAGTGTTCTTTTTGATGTCTTTGAACTGATTGCTCATTTGAAATAGATACGCGAAATACCTTCCGAACCTGCAAATAAAAAATAAAGGCATACAAGGCACTATATACCTCCTTGGAGAATTAGGTCGAGCTTCTTTTCCGATTTGCATCGTGCAACTTAGGAATTTCTCTATAAGTTGTCGCGACGTGAATCATGAGTTTTAAGTCGACTGCCACACACCTTCCAAGGCCGAACCCGCTTAAAAAATTTTTTTAGTATTTAATGTTGATTTTCCAGAAAATGGAGCCCAAGACGTTTACCACATTCACTAGGTACGACCATTCACAAATTGCCATCAATATCCTCTAACGAGAGTCCGAGGAAATTTTCTGTTTCAGACAGGATGGACAAGAGAGATAAGGGCTTTAGAGGCGTTGGTTCCACATTGCAATTGAAAAAATGGTTGGTGCCATGTGGGAAAACGTTACATGCAAGACACACGTGGGGTATTTCTGAGTTGGCGAGTGCAGGGCGCGAGCAACGCAACATCACACATTTTGAAAACGATTTTTTTCAATTTTTCTTAGCTGGGTCGCCCATTGGCAATAGTTTAGCAAACGCTTCCTGCTTCTCACAGAAAATCCATATGGTGTTCTGAGCCGGCATTAATGGGAGCAGCGAATATGGGAGATAGCCGCATTCGGCAACAGTTTTGTACTTCATGTTTAATGACTACCTCCGAAATGGTATCTACTGATGAGATGCAGAGTGGGACACTCGGTAGCCATTCGTATACCAAAAGCGCTGCGAGGGAACAGAGTTAGAACTAGTACCGTCCCCCCATACAAAAGTTATATGCTATATCGGAACTAGAACGAGGTCTAACTTATAAGCATTTAACGACAGAAGGCAGTGTCCAGTATTATACCAATCGTGAACTTTGAGTTTTCTCTCTTTAGAGTTATGGGCAACTTTGTAAGTCCAATATCGTAGGATTTCCAGTCCCGCGCTTCTGCCCACGCCTTTCCTGCTTGATCGATCATATGCAACTTCTGTATTTTTTTATTTATTCCAAATTAACTGCGACATCTATTGTCGATTCATCGAGTTCTGCACCCTCTTTTGCAAACTCATCAGCCTCTTTGTTACCTTATTTTCCTTTGTGATCGAGAACCCAGCATTGATGTATGGTTCGGTCTCTTTAATCGTTCTTTGCATTCCAGAACACTTCCTTATGAAGTAAGTACTGTGTAAGCGTATTACCTTGATCGACGTCTGACTGGCAATATTGTATATTTATTGACGCGACAACAGCTTATGCACGCTTCGTCCTGAATTTCTGCTGCTTTATTCACGGCTACAATATTAACCTAAAATACACTGCAGTAATTTGGCAGCCTGAAGGATCTTCTTATTTTTGGTTCGCCATAGTAAAAAAAGAAGGCGTTGGGCTTCCGTTAAAACACCAAAAGAATGAAAGTAATTATTTTTTGTGGTACGGAAAGAAGCCTCAATTTTTTAAAATAAACTTTTTTCTCTCAGAAAATTCAAAACGTTAAACATTTTTAACAAAAATTTTATAATTTGCGGGTTAAGTGTTATTTCGAAACTTTGGCTGTTACATGCTGCGCCTAATAATAGGCAACAAGTATTTATTGTGCTCATGCAACATAAGCTTTCAAACTATTGATAGCAACAGTTTAGAAGACAGTGGAAATGGACAGTGGTGTTAATCTCAAAATAAATGTCTAAAGGATGTAACAACAGGAGGAGTTATGACAAAAAATGGATTACTTACATATTTGAGATATTTCTTTGTGTCAAATTGTAATATGAAAATTTCTTGCATGCTTTTGTAAGAAACTTATAATAAATAAATGTATGTATATATAATTTTTTTAATTTTTACTCACCACTTTAGTTCATAAATAAATAAAAAAAACACGCTTTATTCCTGTTTTGTAGGAGCCATTTAGATATATTCACTTTTTTATACATAAGCATGTTTGTTATAATTTTAAATATTTGTATGATTAAATAATTGAATTTTGTATTTAGTTCTTTTTTTATTTTCAATGACCTAGCGTAGATGTTAAAAGTTTATTCGCTTCCCAAAATGGTCTTATTTCTGGAATTCGCGGGAGGAGACATTTGTTTTGCTTATAAGTAGATGTGTACCTTTTTAAAATTGTATGTATATGTTTATATAGTTTTTTAATTTTTATTATAATATATGTTTTGTTAGATTTTAATAATTTCTTTTTTTTTTTTTGCTTTAAATATGTATTTAAGATATATATATAATTGTTACTCGCACCTGCATATGTATATTTTTTTTTGTATATTTTTGTAAGTTAATTTGAAGAAAATTGCAATTTTGTTATATTCTTAGACTAAAAGTAAATACTTTGTATGTGTGTATATATAGAGGTATGTATATTATTTAAATTAAACACATATACACATGTAACATGCTTGTTTAACTATTTTTTGTTTTTTTCTAGCTTTATTCAATTATTTGATTTAATGTTTGCTGTGTTCAAATATTATACTTATTATTATTTATTGACCTCATCAGACTTTAAATTGTCGCAAGGATATTTATTTTTTATTTATTTGTTTTGTATGTTTCGTTTTGCCTCGTTTTTTTCATGCTTTAAATTCAATAAATACGTACACATATGCATATTTGTTATTGTCTTCAGTTACATTTATAGTGCTTAGTTTTCTTAAATTTCTTATTTATTTTTTTCTCATTAATGTTTCTCAAACTTTTTATAAAGTAGGTATTTCATTTTTTTAACTTAAATGTTTGTTAAATATGTAGATATGTATGTATATTTAATAACATTTCGAATTAAAACATTTGTCAAAATTTTTTTATATAACTTTGGTGATACATATAACACATAAATACAATAAACGATTACATATTTATAGCCAAAATGATTGCATGCAATTTTTTTTGTTTAATTTTTGTGTGTTATTTTTTGCTTCTGATATTTTTTGCAACTTGCCACAGTAAGCAATAATTCAATTTTTTTCAAGTTTTAGTAAATTTTGTTAGCAATAAATTTCTTTTGATTAATATAATTATAATTTTGTTTTTTTAATTTGCACATATTTTCGAGATTCATTGTCCATTTGAGCAGCTCTTTAATTTTTAAACTTGCTTGTTTTTTTTATTTATTGTCCTCACAAGAATATTCTCAACTAATTTTTTTTTACTACTTCGAACTTTTGATCTTTAATAAGTTATAGCAAGTTTAGTTCTAGACAACGGTTTAGCTATAATAAGCATTGAAATTAGTCAAATTAAATGCCAGCGTTTCATGTTTATGACAAAAAGCAATTTCCTTCAAATCTGATTCTAATATAAATCGCTTTCCAGAACAACACCGTATATGGTTTTAACTACACCACTTAAAATTTTTTTTTAATACTTAATTTTACAGAATTATTGTCATTCTAGTATCGCTTGGTTGTTTTTTTAAACATCCCAAGGCTTTTATTGTCTTCTACGCAGTATTGTCTTAATGTCATATTCATCATATATTATGCATGTTTTTTCCTTTTGAAATATACTGAACTTTTTCTCAAAGTTTCCATTTAATTCTTTTTTCTGGCCTCACATGGCCTTTTACTTTATTCTTAGCGTCTTTATCTATATTTTACTTCCAAACACAATTTTGGTTCTCATACAGCCCAATTCTAAATAGTTTTTTCTCATTTTCATATAATTTTTTATGAATATGAGGAAAACTCCACGTGTAATGAGAACTCAAAACTATTATGTGTTCTACAAAGAGAATTTAAGAAAGAAGACCTGTTGAATAGGTCTGTTTTTACATTTTATTGTTTTATCATTTATTTAATTTTTTTTAATTTTGTTTTGTATTTTATTATTATTATTATTATATATTTGTTTGATATTCTTGTTTTTATTAAACTCTTTCTTTCAGCAACTCGAAGTAAGTCCGTCAAGCGGACTGCGCCTATCAAATTTTTGTTTGCGTTCGTCTTTCCTATCTTTCGAAACGAAATGCTCTTATCTAGGTTTTCAAGAAAAACTAAAAGTAAAAAAGTAAATACAAATATACAAAAGGTCTTCAGTGTTTGTCAAATAGCCTCTTATGTGCCTTTTTTCAAAAGTGTAGAAATTTATATAAAAAATCAAGAGAAATAATTTTATAAAAAATTTTTAGAATACTGTCTCGTGTTTATTGATTTTTGATACAAAATAAAAATGTTCATAAATTTTTGATATTTTATTTGTTTTTTTTTCAAAAATTTTAAAATTATTAAAAAATTTGTAAAAATAATTTTATAAATTTTTTGTGTGTAGTTTTTCTACGAAAATATATAGCGTTGAATAAAATATATCTCATGATTATTTTATTTTTAATACAAGCAAAAATGCTTATAATTTCTTAATATTTTTTTGAAAAATTAAAGTTCAAAATCTTGCAGCACAAAAAAATATAAAATTATAAAAAATGTTGAAAGAAACAAACAAAAAATTATAATTAAAAGAAATAAGTGTTTCGAAATAAGTTGCTCTATTTTTTCTATTGGAATGTTAAATTAACGTAGTAGAGTTTAATTATTGAAATTTTTTGAGGTTTTAAAATATTTATAATAAAATGTAAGAAATAAAATTGTGTTTAATGTTTTGTAGAACCCAGGTTAAGCATGCTTAAGTCAATGCAAGAATCGCATAGAAAAATTCCCGGTTTTAAATTAAAAAAAAAGAAATATATATATATAAATTTTCGATATTTTTATTTTTAAATCCAGTTGGTTTTTGTTTTTAGTGTTAATTAATAAAAAAAGTTTAAATTTAAGGATTTCACAAAAAATATTCTCAGTTAAAAAAAAATACAATTTTGGCTTTTTTTATTTTAAAATAGAGCTAATTGCTTTTTTGTTTTATTAAATTAAATTAGCAAAACACTTTGTTAAATAAACAAGCTTTCAAAATTTTGTTTTATCCAAAAAATGATTTATTTTGTTTTTGTTTTTGTTTTATAAAATCAACTTAAATTCAATTGAAACGCGTTTTTATAATTCAAAACACGTTTTATGGCACAATACCTTTTTATTATTAAAAAAAATCAAAATTAAAATTTTTAAGGTCTATTTTTTTTTAATAATTGTCATCATACCTACTCACGTATGGAAGGACCTAAGGTCCTAAATTTTTTTATTTACTATTATAGTGTTGTGTAAATTGTTTTTCAATAAATTCATTTTTAACGGAGCATAGTTAGGGTTTTTGAAGACATGTAATAATTTTGAGCAGATATCTTCATCGGATATGTACAATAAATATAAGATTTTATAGATTTTGGTTGTTTTTTTTTTAATTTAAATAAAAAACATTGTATAAAGAACCAAAATTTCAAACAATTATATAATAATTAAATACAAGAATAAATACAAAGAAAATAAAAGAAGGAAAGTAAATAAAAACAATTTCAAATTAGCGCTGAATATAAATATTAATTATAAATTAAGAAAAATTTTAATTGAACCAAAAAATAATAATATTAAAACTAAATATAAACTTTATAAACATAAAAACCGAATTGTAAAAAATTTGAAAAATTATGTGAAAATGTATAAATAAACAAAAAAAAAAAAAAAAACTGAACAAATATAACTTTATAAAAAATATATAAATATTCAAAATAAATAAAAATGGTTACAAGTTATGAATTTGTAAGCAAAACAAAAAGAACAAAAATATATATATGTATTGTAAAAAATTATAAAAAATTTAAGAATTGAAGATATATAAAAATTAAAAAAAAAAATTATAAAAAATACAGCAATTACTAAAAATTATAGCTCTAAGTTTACGTCCTAAATAAAAACTATTTTAAAATAAAAATTTTCTAAATTAGCTTATTTTTTTTATTTGTCTGCGAGATATTTTCTTACTTGTTATGTTGTAATTTTTTTAGTATTTCATTATATATATTTCTTTTATTTTTTCGAATAATTATTTTAGATATGTTCAGTTAGAGAATATGTATGTGCATTGAATAAATATAGATATATATGAAAATGAAAAGATAATTCGAAAATAACACAATTATTTCTCACTCAATTATATATTGAATAATTGTAAATAGTTTTTTTTTAATATCGTATAATTTTTAGACTGCCTTTTTGATATGCCACACTTTTTAATAGTATCTAACAACCACCTGTTAATTTAAATATAAAAATAGAAGTAATATTTAAAATAAAAATAATAAAATAATTGTAATTGCTTTTATCCCCTTGGCATACTCTATAGCAAAGGAGTTAAGAGACATTTTTTTTTTATATTTTAAAAAAACAGCGATTTTTTTTGATGTATATTCATTTCTAGATCTCAATATATATATTATCGCAACATAGAAAATTGCAATAACTCTATCGCGCATGCTCCATTAGTAGGCCAAGTTCCAGGTAGTGTTACCTGATAGTTTTCCAAATTGCGCCCTTTTTAAATGAGACTGGCCTCTTCTTTGTTATCTATTGTGCTTAATTTTATCCCTAGTAGGGTTTTCAGAAGCCTTTTTGGTGTCGACCGTCCTTAACTGGATATATATACGATATGCTCGAGAAATACCTCAAAGTACTAGCCGAATTATCTCGCGGACGATCATTAAAGAAACTAGAGTCAAAGCTACCATGAAAATAAATTTTGAGGTCTTGTTGATAGCACAAAGAGTTTTTTTGAACTCCAAGTAAGTTACGCTATGCTTCAGACTGAAACTATGTTTCTCCGGAAACATTTATTTTCAAAATTTAGACCAATTCAAATAGAGTGAGCTGTCTGTCCACATATTTTCACTATCAAAATCAATATGACACTATATCCCTGTTTGGGATAGAGTATACATTCTATAAAATGGTTTTTTTTTTTTTCAAAGACGTATAGTTTTTTTTTTCAAATAAAGAACGCATTTCAGGCACAGTTAAGTTTAACAAAAATGCCTCAAAAAATACATTATTTAAATTTTTCGAAATGCATCAAAATAAAATAAATTTCGCTGGGAAACACGCCACGAAGAATATTTTATTTTAAATAATTTAATAATAATAAAATGTCTTCTTTTAATGAAAAGATAAAAATAAAGTACGCCTGCTTTTTTTTTTATCGAAAACGCAAAATTAATTTGTTTGCTTTCTCTCTCAACTATTTATTCCTGAAGTGCCACTAATTTTTTATCATTTATGTTATCGCCTAATGACTGCGCAATTCCCAACTCACAACTAAAGCCTACTTTACAGCGCTTTCCTGGTTACGCCACATTTTGTGACTGAAAAAAAAGATCGTTCTATAGAGAAGATCTATCTGTCGCTGGTGGCGCTATATTGAAAGGTGTAGCTATTTTACTACGTTGGATAAGCCATGATGATTGCACAATCTAGCATTTGGATAGAAGCAAGTAATTTATGTGCCGATTAGCTTAAAAAATTAGCCTAAATGTATGCTATATTATTCACCACTTACGCTTCATATACCGGTTATCTACCATACACTCAACATCCGCGAAAATTTTTCTTTGAACTTTTTAATACAATGATGAACTTCTGAAACTCAACAAGAGATTTTTTAAAATCTTTAGTTATTAAGACTTGCTTATTTTGTATTCGATAATATTCATTGCCGAGCTATGCAAAGCATTCCTTAAAATGTGCTTCCATTCGCGACCAACTTATTTGCATTTTGACATTTTTTTTATATAAACAGAACAAGCAACTTTGATTCTTGCTTATTAAATAAATTCCCGGAGGTCCTAAAAGTATGCACAATTTCTTAAGTAAGCTTTCAGAGAAACATAGTTTAGTTTGAGAGCGGAATTCTTTCTGACACATTGCTATGCTAAAATTTTTTGAATTCAAGAAGCACACAAACGCGCTTGAAGTATCTTTTATGTTTCAATCTTTCTAAAGTTTGTACTATTAACATTTTACTCTTGAATACAAAAAACAAAAATTATTAAGCTCGCTTGCCATATAATCCCTAGGGATTCTAAAAGTGTGCTTAATTTTTCTGTTCGTGTTTTTCAGATATTTAAGTTTCATAGAGAGGAACAAGAAGAAGCCTAAAATTCTTAGTATAGTAAAGGTAAAAGCGCCGTAAAAATGGCAAGCGATTCTTAAAGTATGCCAAACTTTCTCTACACTTCGAGAGTTTCGACCTTGAGTTAAAGACGAGGAAAAATTATGGTCTCCGACCACTTAATCCCTAGGGATTTTAAATGAATGCAAAGTTCGCTGTATTGCTAATCTGAATTTAATTATTTCCGTTTGTTTTAAAATTCACAATGTTTAAATTTTTCGCAGTCAAGAAAAAGAACTAGGAGAAGCATAAAATTCTTTATTAAGTAAAGCCAAAAAGCACCTAGAAATATGCTTCACTCAAAAACAGCATTAAAATCCATTTCGAAAAAAAAATTGGCTAAAGATTGCGCACTGTTATCGGGTTTCGCCTTCAGAAAGAAGAACAAGAGGAAGCTAGGACAGAAGAGTTCAAATCAATTTAAAGCGTGCTGTCGCTGCAGCGACACCTAACAGAGCTACATTTTTTGGATTCAAATCAAACAGTTGCAAGATATCCTAAAAGTATGCAACATTTTCTCAACACTTCTAGAATTGTGTTCTTGAGTTCAAGATTAAGGAATTAATAAAGTTCTCTCACCACTTAAGCGCTAGGGATTCCGCAATAATGCTGAGTTCCTGAAAATCAGAACTTAATTAAGATATGTTTGTTTTTACAGTTCATATTGTGTCGATTTTTCGCAGACAAGGAAAAGAGCTAGAAAAAAAATTAGCTCTTTAAAAAGTAAAGCCAAAAAGTACCTGAAAGTATGCTACATTCTAGAAGAATGTGAAGAAATAGCATTTAAATCTATTTCGAAAAAATGTTTAAGCTTTCGTACGGTGCCGTTTTTCGCATTCAGGAAGAAGAACAAGGAGGAAGCATGCCGTTTTTGTGACTGTAAAGTTCATAGCAGCTAAAAATGTGCTACATTTTAAAAATTTCATCTTAGAGAAGTGCAGAACAACATTATTTGGATTCAAATAGAAGAATTTTAAAATATCCTAAAGGTGTGCAAAACTTTCGCAACATTCGAGAATAATTTGAAGAAACAGCATTAAAACTCTTTGGAAAAAATTGCAAGGAATCCCAAAAGTATGCTGAAAAATAAAAAAAATCACAGAAAGTATGCTTCGTTTTTTTTTTTTAATTTTGATTTTACAAATATAGACTTGAGCTTAACTTTTTTGTTTCTTTTGGTATTTTATTACAAGTCAACCAATAATCTTCCTTGCTATAGAGTAAAAACAAAGAGCTTTCGTAGGTTTTATTAATTTTTATTTCTAACGTTTTGTTGAGGGCTTGCGATCATTTGTCATTTCGACTATTTATTGTCAATTTACTTTATTAAGAAGAGTTTTGATATTTTTGAAATTCATATACAATTATTGTCATTTCAACTTAAAATAGAAAATGTAAAGATTAACTTATTATGTATATGTATATATGTATTTAGTTGCACATGTTTTTTTTTATTTAAAATTTTCATTCTTTTTTTTTCTTGCTTCAAAAATTTTGCAACTACTTTTGCTAATCTAAATATTTATTTTTTGTATTTTTGTATTTTTATTATAATTATTGTCATATGTTACTAGATTGTTATATATAATTTCATTTATTTCTGTTTTTTATTTTTGATTTTTTTCGACATATAATTTTTTTCATTCCTGTTCATATAGCATTTTTTCCATTAAATTCCATTTCCGGTCGACGAAAACTGCTGCGATGCATTGCCGTTATACGCGGTGGTGTACCCCAATGACGTTGTCTGCCTAGGCTGCTCGTTGATGATGCTCCAGCGCCCGTTCGCAATTGTGCACGATACGCACTTTTTTGATTGATATATTTTTTATTTTTACCATTCGTATAATAATTATTACTCGCCATTGTTGAAGCATAAGCGATTGGTGGTCGATTGAACGTTATTGGCAGCGAATTGGTCATTATGCTATTGACATTTTCATTATTATTTGTATAAGCATTGAAGTATTTTTTGAATAGACGACCGCGTATACCAGCAGCACCGCCCCAATGTACTACAGGGCGATAGGGTAGATAACAGCGTTTACAAACGGACGCGATGGGTTGAAGCAGTCGCTCTTGTTGGGGGTAATATTCGACCTGTTCACATTTTGTGGTTGTAGTTGTTGTTTTTGTTAAAAAGAAGAAGAAATAAATGCAATTTGAACAAATATATAGTCATTGATTAGAAACGCTTAATTGTTAGTATGTATGTATGCATGTATGTATGTATATTAGACCGTATCAAAAAAAAATTTCGTGGTAAACTCCCATAACTTTAGTAGATTTAAGAGACAGCTGCGAAGAAATTTTAAATAAAATTTTTGGAAAAACTTTTTTTATCTAAAATATTTGTAACACACTGATAAAATAACTCATATTGATCGATTTTAATTTAAATAGTTTTTTTTTAAGTTCAAGTCACAGAAAATGCTAAATTTTTTCTGCATATTTTAATGAGATAAAGTGCAAATTTTAAGTGCTTTGAAAATCGCAATGAGATTTCAGAATTTATCTTCTTTAATATACAAAAGCGTTCATGCGTTATGTACCTACAAAAGTTTGGCCTACATCGTGAGACAAAGAACAAAAAATATTTAGAAAACTAAAAATTTAGCACACCTAATTTTTGATTTAAAAAAGTGAAGCTTTTCTGATTTTTTTTTTAATATTTTAGATCAAAGAAACGAAAATAATTTTGAAATAGAGTTTGAAAATTAAAGTGTAAAATTTTTTTTGTAATTAAAAAAAAAAAAACTAAAAAAATTTAATATTTTTTTATATATTTCTTTTTTCTAAAATTATATTTTATTAAACTCGGTTTGAGTTATAATTCAGTTTTCTTTTCCATGTATTTCGCTTTCTAAAAGTTGACCTACATAAGAGAAAAAATATTTAAAAAATGAAATAAATAAAAAATAGAAAACATTTAAGGTGCTACAACACTGCGTAACCTGATTAATAATATAATTATGTGAATATTTTCGTAATTAATTTTTATATATTTTAAATTTAAAAGCTTAGTTTTAAAAGAGTAGTTTGGATTTTTTATACAATTAAAAATTTTTTTTTATTTATATATATATATATTTTTTTTTATTTTCCGTTTTCCAGAGAATGTAAATGTAAATGCTTCATTTTGTTTTGTTGATTTTGCGACAAGGTGGATAATTGATAGAATTTTGCCATCTTCAGTGTGATTTTTCTTTCTTACGCTTAGGTAATATCGATTAATTAGTTACATTTTCGGTGGAAGTTTTGTTTAAGTTTTATTTTAGTTATTATTATTTTTTATTAAGTTTTAAAAGAGTTTGAAACAGAAAGTTCTTTTTAAATTGTTTTTAAATAAAAGGTTTGAAATTTTTTAAATTTTAAATTTACTCAATTTTGTTTATTTCATATTTTTGAAAAACAGATGTCATTTGTTTTATTTTTCAAAAAATTTATTAATACTTCATAAAGTTTTAGATAAAAATGTTGGTCTCTGTTAAAACTTGAAATCAGGTTTCGAATACTTTTAAACTAAAAATATTTATAGATTTTTTTTAATTTTACTCGCCATAGTCATTTATATGATATTGTTTTATATTCCGAAATTTCTATTCTTGAAAAAGTTGGAAAATTTTTGATATTTACTTATTAAAATTTTTATTAAACAAAAAGCTTTGAAAATTGAAAATTTTATAAAATTTTGTTTTTAGTTAGACCTCTTATTGATATAATTTTTTTTTACTTTCCATAATTTTTCAAAAAAACTTTCGAAGACATATGAAAAGGAAAATATGTTTCTTAAATTAAAAAAAAATAAATATTTTTGAAATATTTTAAATCAAAAACCCGTAAGGACAGTAAATGTAACCCTTTAAGACTTATGCTGAATAAATATTTATAAATCACTCAAAATTTGCACTTTAATTTGCTTCAAAACTTCGGTTCGGTGAAAAGCTACTTCCAAAATTATTTCCAGGAGATGTATGGCGAGTTTTTTCGAAACGGTCTAATGTATGTTTTTCAGTTTGTAAGTGTTGACAGTTACTATGCAAACTACACAAGTGATTAAGTATAGATATAAGTTAAAGTCTTTACATTATTACACGCACAATTTATTAGCGTAAGCATTATATGTTGTTGCTTTGTTTCACACGTACACATACAGCCACAAATAAACTACATACCAAAAAATTTAAATTATTTTAGTAAAATAAAACGACTCATTCTTATACATACAATATTTATTTACATAAATGGCAAAGTAGATAAATAGCAAGAAAAGGCGTATTTTAAAAAAGACGTATTTCTTACAAATTTTTCGAAAAGTTTTTTGCCCAAAATTGTGTGCCAAAATCTTTTAAACCTCAAAACTTGGTGATAATTTCAAAACTATAAAGAGAGAGAGAGAGAGAGAGAGCGAAAATCAGCTACACTAAGCATGTGTTCTGAAACTGTTACACCCAAGGGGGTCTAGTTTGGTCAAAAAAAAGTTATTACTATCGCCAAGTTTTGTGTCTTTTTTTGGTGCATGCAAAAGTGGGATACCCGTAATATCTTTTTTTGAAACAATATTTGCCGAGACCTAATAGAAGTCAAATTGGTGTCTTCATGAGGGCAATTCTTGAGTTTTTAAATTATTCTGAAAGCTTTTTCGTAGGAACGCCCTGTACATTTTAATTCAACTCTGCTTGATAAAACCCTGTTTTTTCCCCTCAAAGCGGGACCTTGACTTGTGGAGGGGCACATGCCTATGAAAAATTGAGATATACCTCTCTGCTGATCAGCCGCTCAACGGCCCTATCTGATGTAGTCAATGTCAATATTTCTTGAGCGTATAGCAAGGCGCAAGTAATAAGGTTCATTTCTATTTGCGATACCGGAATTTTCGGGATTTCATATGGCAGTCCTCTGATTCCGGGCTTTGACCTCAGATTGAGATATTTTAAAATATTTTTTCTTTATTTCTTGGCTCGCAAATGTGGTGCAATTTTCTTTGGAAAGTCAATCTACAATTTGTCTCACAAGTCAAAAAAAAGTTTGGTTTGATTTGAAAAAAGTTTAATTTGACTAAAAAAAGTTTTGTTGGATTTGAAACAAGATTCAACTTAAAAAAGTTTCATTTGGCTTAAAAAGGGTTTCATTAGGTTTGGGAATAAAAAATTCATTGGATTTAAAAAAAAAAATTTTTTTTTTTTAAGTTTCATTTAATTTCAAAATTAATTTCCTTTTTGATTTTTTTAGCATCCAATATATTTTTCCAACTGTATACATAGAACACATCTAGCAAATTTGTGGTTTTTAAAAGTAATTCATAATTAATTAAACTTAATAAACTTGATAGGCATGGATGGATTACTCTTAGTAGTGCATATTTTTTTTAAGAATTCATCAGTGTTGAAGATCTGTGATTGACTTTCTTTTCAGGCGCGTGAAATTAGTTGGTCTTGCTGACAGAGCTAGAATGAATGGGTTGGGGTGAGTTAGAAACCTCGTGTTGTATGAAATAGCATACTTTATGATTTCTTCAGCTATTGTTGGAACCTTTAGATCCCGGTATAGCTGGTTGTTAGTAACATAGTAGGGTGCATTTACAATCATTCTAAGAGTTTTCGAATGGACTCTTTGGAGAATTTCTATGTTTGAGTTTGCTGAAGTTCCCCACAGTTGTATTCCATATGTCCAAATGGGTTTTATGATGGCTGAGTAAAGCAGGATTGTTATCAACTGATAATTGTGAATTTCGGTTCATAAGCCAATACAGACTTCTTAGTTTGATACCAAGGGCTTTTCTTTGTTGAATATGTGGCTCCTCCAAGTTAATGTTCTGTCGAGGTGCATACCAAAGGTACTTTGTTTCGTCGCTTTGTGGTATATTAATATTGTTGAGTTTAACGTGTGGGCAAGTGTTACGTCTGGTAGTAAACGTCACTTGAACGGATTTTGATTCATTAGATTTGAACCTTTTTGATTTCAAACAAGTTTCATATGCCTTGAAAAAACTTTAACTTGACTTGATAAAAGTTTCATTTGATTAGGAAAGTTTCATTCCATTTGTAAAAATTTAATTTTATATCAAAAATGTTTCGTTTGATTCTAAAAATGATTTTTTTTTTGATTTGAAACAAGTTTCATTTGGTTCGAAAAAGTTTCATTTAATTTGAAAAAATGTCATTTAGCTTGATAAAAGTTTCATTTAACTGGAAAAAAGTTTCATTTGGTTTAAAAAAGTTTTATTTGATTTGCAAAAGGTTTTACTTTATTTAAACTAAGTTTGATTTGACTTTTTAAAAGTTCTATCTGGTTTGAAGAAAGTTTCATTTGACTTGAAAAAAGTTTCTTTTAACTTGAAAAAAGTGTGTTTTAACTTCGAAAAAGTTTAATTTCGTTAAAATTTAAATTGATGTAAGAAAATGCATTTGATTTGAAAAAATTTCATTTAATTCTCGCAAAATTTCATATCATTTAAAAAAAGGCAAAAATTCGGAAAAATTTTCGTTGCTTTGGAAAAATTTTCACGTTAGTTGAAATAGGTTTTATTTAGGTTAAAAGAAAATTCATTTCTTTTTAAAAAAGTTTCCTTCGATTTGAAAAAGTTCCATCCGACTTGCCCTCTATTGGAAATGTAAAATAAAAAGATATTATTTCAAAAAACCGCTTACTGCTTTATCAGAAAGTGATGTGTCTCACGATTTCCTAAAATGTTCGTCTGCATAACGTCGAAGTCATTGAAGGCAACCATTTCCTAGCTGTAAGCTCAAATACCAAAAATTGGAAACTTTTTAACGGTGCGCAAATTTGCGAAAAATTTAATGTTTTTTTGCTGTCTGACTACTTTCTGAATTTTGACTTCTGAAATTTGACATCTGAAATATGGCTTCTTAATTTTGACTTCTGAAATTTGATTTCTGAATATTGATTTCTGAATTTTTGTTTCAGAATTTTGACTTTCTGAAAAAAGGGTTCTCTGAAAAAATGTGTTTACGAATTTTTTTTTTTTCTGAATTTATGGCGGGAACCATCCCCGACAATCATCAAACTTCATTTTGCAAGGTGAAACTGATTATTTTAGTATTCGCATTCAATATATTTCTAAAAATTTTTTAATTGCTGTAGAAAAGTGTAAAGCCAATGGGGTAACAAAGTCACATCTACCCCTAGTTACCCTATAAATTTATTTATTTTTAACGCCTTTGTATTATTATCACACATCAGTCATGTAAATGCATAAAAGGAATACATTAACAAATTTTGTAATAATAGCAATCTTTTTCTATAAATATCCTCACTAGCACATTGTAGCATTACGAAATGCAATCTAACCACCTTTCAGCCAACGCAAAATCTAAAAACAGAAATTACACAAATCATAATTTTCATTGTGTAATATTGCTGTTACATTAAAGTAAGGCACGTTTGTTCATGGACAAAGTTAATGTGATAAATGAATAAATATTTGCATTAATTTTTTGTCTAGGCAGAGATCAAACGATTTAGGGACAAAACAAAGTGTGTTGAATTTAAATGAATTATACTGAAGTTAAAAGGACCATTGAATTCGCAGTTACAGCAGCGAATAAAAACATTACAGTGAAGATTTTTATAAAAAGAAAATTTGTTAATATATATTTATTTAAAATTTTAAGAAAAAATTTCTATGAGTCATAACTATGCAAACCAATTCGAGAGTATTTTTCGAAAATTTATAATTTTTAATACAGATTTCTCTGAAGGTTTTTGAGTATGCAGTTTTAAAGCCCAATCAATTTAAGTTTAACAAAGTACAAGTTATAGGTCTGTCAAGTTTGCTCTAATTTTTCAGTTTATCTTTTTTTAAGTTGTTTTAGATTTTCCTCAATACTAAGTGAGAACAGTTTTTTTTTTCATATGGAAGAAAATCTAAAATATCCAGCAGCGAAAAACCTGTCAAAAATCAATACGAACTTTGAGACAGATATAACATGCTAAACTAGAATTGATTGGGCTTAAAATCTGCCTAGTCAAAACAAGTTTAGAGATATCCATATATAAATTGCGAATTTTTTTTTCAAATTTTCGAACCTTTCCGAAAACGATTGTTTTGCATCATTTCAGTTAAAAAATTAATAGAAGTTTTTTCTAAGAATATGGAAAATAAAAAAGAAGTACTTAATAGACGGAGTTTTCTAAAAATTGCCAACGTTGTTTTTTTGTTCGCTGCTGGTGGCTAGGTGATTTTTAAAATTAACATTTTTGTTTTTTATTTAAAAAAGTTTAGATCCAGAGATAAGGCCATGCTTGTTTAAAGCTCTCCGGCTCTGTTAATCCGAATATCAAGTCGGATGTTTAACCTACTCTAAGCTTTCGAGGTATTCTTTTATAAAGGTACGAAAAAATATGTTTTTCGGCTGCACTTAGCACGTAATTTCGCCACGAAATCAAATTTTCATTAAAAGTCTACATACGCCGTTAGAAAGTCTAGTCATTTCGCTCACAAAAGGTTTGTGTTAAACTTTTTCCGATATCATTTTTTGATGTATTGATGTTCATCATTTCGCACCCTAAATTCGTATTACTGTACACTGGAGAATTATTCTGTAGCATACTTTAGGACTTTCATACGTTAAGTTTGCAGTTGTGTAGCAGATGATTTAGTCTATCTTATCTGAACTGTTTAAATTCGCTAGTTTAATGTAATTTCAAATAAGCGACTGACGTGCCGTAAAGTATAATTCAAGTTTGCAAAAACAAAATTGGTTTGAAGAAAATATCGCGGATCTAATACACTTTAAGGGAAAAATGTTTGAAGTCTTGAAAGGAGAATACAATACATTAAAAATACTCTGTGAGTAAAAAGTTGTACTTTCAAAGAATATATACTTTTTTTAATTCAATCTCAAGTATGAATATCTCGAAAACCAGAATCAGTTTATAAAACGGGGCTTTGAATTGAGTTTAAGCACACCTTCAGAAAAGTATAGGTTCAATTTTGAGTCTAAAATTGGTCGACCTATGTAATTTACAGACATTTGTAGATTTTACAAAGCGTAACATTTCCAACATAACTTGTCTTAATTTTTTTTTTAATTTAATTATTTATTCATCAGCAACTAAATAAATTCCTGAAGCAAATGAAATGCAAAAAGATAATCTCCAAAACTGCACACAATTTAATTTATACTCACTTCAAGCGCGCCTTTGTTAATAACTCAGCTAAACTGGCAGAAAATTCGCTAAAACCATTCCGGACAGGAAATGATTACACAGATGTAAGTTTAAAATTACCGCCAAAAAGTATGCAACGCCTACTTTCCAGCAATCAACTATTGTAAACAGCTTGCGGATATCATTTACTCATGCCGCCACAACCAAGAAGTCAATGTCATAGATCCGCTTTGTAATTAACTGCAGCTCAACTGCATGTTGGCAGTGAACTTTTTACAAAGCGAAAGGAAGAAGTAGAAAATATAAAAGAAAAATAAAGTACGTGCTGCGCTAACTTTGTGGGAACCCTATCCGTCAAAAGCCAAAGTAGTCAGGAAACATTCTAGTTCGTTGACTAGAATTTTGTAGGGTTATACGCACTAGTCAGCTTTTGAATAGTTCTTTGACTATAATTTTGTGGTGTTATACATACTGGTTATTATTTGAAGAAATTATTAGACTAGAACTTCGTCTGTCGGACTTGAGGAAAAGCGCGAGTGCTTTTTGTAGCCAATTTGCATTGCATATTTCAGTTTAAAATGCTAGATATCGTCCAAATCAACGGGCACATAAACACAAGCATAACGAGTCGACCCTCACCGTTACCTCAACTGAGGTTAAAGAAGCGATTGAAAGGCCAAGTCTTCCATATCAATAGTCCCAGCCGGAAAACCTATGCCGATGCCAAAACACCTTGACCATGAAGGCATCATCAGCCTAGCACGTTTTTTCTACTTGTCGTTAAGAGCCTTTGCCATTAGAGAATAACGGGGAATGGCAAGGATAAACACACTACCAAAGACCGGAAACCCAGCCAGTATCTGCCGATTTTATATCTTCAGTCTGCCGTTAAAACCGTTATGATTACCTCAATTAAATGAAATTCTTTGGTTATCCAGCCACCAGCATGACTTTCCTAAAGTGTATATCACTACCACCGTTTTAAACTCCATTAAAACTCATCGTAGGACGGTGCTAGTGTAGCTTGGTCTATTTTGACACAGTCAACCATGACTCATTCGTTGCTTTTCCGATAGATAGATAAATAATTTATTGAGAATTGCAGTGCGACCATTGGTCTATTGTGCCCTTACATCCTTCACAGTACCCCAAATAAACCGACTTCATTGATAAACCCTAGCAGTTCTCTTGGCTTGAGAGATTTAATAAGTAAATATGCTGGCCTTGGTGAGCCCATAAAATTATCCCTGCGTCTTGATATTGCGTCACATTCCACGAGGATATGGTCCGTCGTCTCCACTGATCGATCACCAAATCGGCGTGTATTATTCCGTTAATTTTTAGTTTTTATATAATTTATATACGTATCTTTATTAAAATTTATAAATATTATTAAGAATTCATGAGCTTAATACCATTTTCACACAGAAACTTAATCGAATCGCAGTTCTATTTAATGAAATAGTTAAGTTTCCCTTTTCGTACAGGGCTTTTTGCTTCATTAAGCGAACATCTGTCAGCAGCCCCAAAAAAATATTTCGTTTTTACAAAAAATAGGTAAAATGGAAAGCAGCCGTTTCCTTTTTATACTCAGTTGAGCAGAGCTCACAGAGTATATTAACTTTGATTGGATAACGGTTGGTTGTACAGGTATAAAGGAATCGAGATATATATAGACTTCCATATATCAAAATCATCTGTATCGAAAAAAAATTTAATTGAGCCATGTCCGGCCGTTAACACGATAACTTGAGTAAATTTTGAGATATCTTGATGAAATTTGGTATGTAGGTTCCTGGGCACTCATCTCAGATGACTGTTTAGAATGAACGATATCGGACTATAACCACGCCCACTTTTTCGATATCGAAAATTTCAAAAAATCGAAAAAGTGCGATAATTCATTACCAAAGACGGATAAAGCGATGAAACTTGGTAGGTGAGTTGAACTTATGACGCAGAATAGAAATTTTTTAAAATTTTGGACAATGTGCGTGGTACCGCCCACTTTTAAAAGAAAGTAATTTAGAAGTTTTGAAAGCTGTAATTTGGCAGTCGTTGAAGATATCTTGATGAAATTTGGCAGGAACGTTACTCCTATTACTATATGTATGCTTAATAAAAATTATCAAAATCGGAGAACGACCACGCCCACTTTAAAAAAAAAAATTTTAAGTCAAATTTTAACAAAAAATGTAATATCTTTACAGTATATAAGTAAATTATGTCAACATTTAACTCCATTAATGATATGGTGCAACAAAATGCAAAAATAAAAGAAAATTTCAAAATGGGCGTGGCTCCGCCCTTTTTATTTAATTTGTTTAGGATACTTTTAATGCCATAAGTCGACCAAAAATTTACCAATCCTTGTGAAATTTGGTAGGGGCTTAGCTTGCCATAAGTCGACCAAAAATTTACCAATCCTTGTGAAATTTGGTAGGGGCTTAGCTTCTGGGACGGTAACTTATTCCTGTGAAGAAGGGTGAAATCGGTTGAAGCCACGCCCAGTTTTTATACATAGGCGACCGTCTGTCCTTCCGCTCGGCCGTTAACACGATAACTTGAGCAAAAATCGATATATCTTTACTAAAATAAGTTCACGTACTTATTTGAACTCACTTTGTATTGGTATAAAAAATGGCCGAAATCCGAATATGACCACGCCCACTTTTTCGATATCGAATATTATCGAAAACGAAAAAAATGCTATAATTCTATACCAAATACGAAAAAGGGGATGAAACATGGTATTTGGATTGGTTTATTGACGCAAAATATAACTTTAGAAAAAAACTTTGTAAAATGAAATGAAAAAGTTCCGCAGGGCGAAATAAAAAACCCTTGAAATCTTGGCAGGAATACTGTTCGTGGTATTATATATATAATCACCCTGGTCCACATTTTGGTCAATGTATGGAAAACGCCTTCACATATACAACTACCACCACTCCCTTTTAAAAGCCTCATTAATACCTATAATTTGATACCCATATCGCACAAACACATTCTAGAGTCACCCCTGGTCCACCTTTATGGCATTATATCGAAAAGGTGCCCACCTATAGAACTAAGCCCCACGCCCTTTAAAAATACTCATTAACACCTTTCATTTGATACCAATATCGTTGAAAACAAATTCTAGAGTCACCCCTGGTACACCTTTATGCCGATATCTCGAAAAGGCGCCCACTTATAGAACTGAGGCCCACTTCTTTTTAAAATACTAATTAACACCTTTCATTTGACACTCATTTCGTACAAACAAATTCTAGAGTCACCCCTGGTCTTCCTTTATGCCGATATCTCGAAAAGGCGTCCACTTATAGAACTGAGGCCCACTCCCTTTTAAAATACTCATTATCTCCTTTCGTTTGATACCCATATTGTACAGACGTATTCTGGAGTCAACCCTGGCCCACCTTTATAACGATATCTCGAAAAAACGTCCACCTATAGAACTAAGGCCCACGCACTTTTAGATAATCATAAACACCTTTCATTTGATACACATGTCATACAAACACATTCCAGGGTTACCCTAGGTTCATTTTCCTCCAGGGTGATTTTCCCTTATTTTGTCTCCATATCCCTCAACTGAGTATGTAATGTTCGGTTACACCCGAACTTAGCCTTCCTTACTTGTGTTAACTATAAATACAATCAAAATAAAATGCATGCGCAACTACCCGTATGTGTTGCACCTAACAAAATATGTGCCTATTTTCGAAAAGGCCTTATTATCTTTTGCAGGAAATGCAGCGAAAATTAAATTTTGAATTTTTTCGTGTTTTTCTTTTTTTCGTAAATTTTTGAAAATAATTTATTTTTGATTGTCATTTGTTACATTGACGATAAAATGCGAAGTACCAAGCAAAATCGATTGGATTTTTCACTCGATTCATTTTCAAAAAAACCAATGAACTATTTCAGAAGCTCAACGGAATCGTAACTATTACGATGAATATCCTTGATCGAAGGCACCTGGAAACGCTCCAGCAAGATATCCAACACAGAATGGCAATCCTAAAAGAGGATGTGAATGAACTTATTCGCGCCTGCCAGATGGATAAGGCTGACATCGTCAATAGCAACCTTTTAAGCAAAGAGGAAGTAAACCAGCTTGTTAGTGATATCGACGTTCTCGCATACACCAACGCCATTGAAGCCATTGAGTATGGCAAGCCATCGATCTACACCAACAGAACACTCCTCCTTGCCTAAGGTTACCGGAAGCCATATTTACACACCTCATGGCACGACCAAACATCCAAGGTGGTCATCGAATAGATCTGCGATACAATTCAATTCTGACCAACAAATTTTCGACATATGGCATTAGAGAACATTGCCTGCAGTTTTCTTCAGATATGGTCTGCGATCGAAAATTTTGCATTTGTTACCAGAAACGGGCTGCCTGGCATGCCTTGTCAAGTGGGGAAACACAAGATGTACCTATTCCACATACAATGAATCCACGGTAGAAGTCATTAAGGAGGATACAATATTCCTCGACAATTTCATCGGCGCCGTAGGTTCAGGTAAATATATTGTCTTTCTTAACGGTTTTTTATCCTTCAGATAGACAACGAGACCATTGTAATAAACAACAAAACATTATCGAACACTAGTGTGTCAGGAGTTCAGGTGCTTCCACCAACGTTGACCAGCGTCACGAATCGGAGCATGGCATTAAACCTCAACCTCGTACACGGAATAACAGTGGCCAACATAAAACTGCTTAAATACCTTAAGGCCAAGACCAACTGGGTTGCGCTTACTGAAGGATCAATGTTATTGGTACTTATGCTATTCATTTGGTGCATTTGTAAGATCACAGCAATGATACTCTTACCTGAAATAAACATTGCAAATCGGCTAAGTCGGAGAAGCCAAAATCCTTCTTTGCCAACTAATCCGCGGGACGCATATCTTTAAAGGGGGAGGAATTAACACGCTGGCGGCACCCAACATGTTGCATTCCCACAGTCCAGAAATACACGTGCCGCTGTGTCAGCACAAATATTGTTCCCATATAAATTGCAACCCAACTCCCTCGTCAAGGTCAAGCTCATTTCACCATAACGCGCAATAGCATATCATACTTATTACCTCTGGCTAATATTAATTGTAGCCGCAATGCGGTAGACGTTGCGTCAGCAAATTCTAAGTCACACGATTATGAAATAAGGAAATTGCAGAAGTGCACATTCCTGCAATGCACGAAGCCCGTGGGAAGTCAAGGCCAAGGTAGCTAGCATGCGGACGGCGCATGGGTCTGGCTACAGAATGTAGCTGCGCAAAATGTTATAAAAGGAAGCAGCAGATCATGCAGGGGGGTTCTTATACTAAATACTATCGTACTGTATCGAATATTAAAGCAATAAAATTGTTTAACTTTTACTTGCAATGCTTCTTTCTTGTTTTTGTATCCAGGGCACGTTGGCCCTTTAATTTTTTTTAGTGTAAGGATTCTTGATCCTTTAACTTATATATATATATATATGTATATACATATTTTTATGTATATGAAATATAATGAATAAAATGAATTTGAGCTAATTTATAAATTTTCAAGTAATTTTTCTATCCAAATGCGACTAGTATATTAACTAGTAGGATGCTGATGCAAATACCGACTAGTATTTCAACTGGTGCTACAATGATGCATAGACTGAGTAGAGTATGCCAACTGACTGGTATGTTGATGTTGAATACACTAACTAGTATGTAAATTGGTATGATATTGATGTATATAATAACTAGTATGCCATCTGGTATAATGCTGGCGCAAAGACTGTCTAGTATTTTAATTGGTATGACCCTGATGGGTATGCTGACTAGTATGGCATCTGGTAAGATGTTGGTGTATATAACGACTAGTTTGTCAATTGGTATAATGCTGATGCAGAGACTGGCAATTTATATTTCGTAGGACATCGCCATGTTAAAAATACCAGTTGCTAATATGGAAAAATTACAGAACTCATACTAGTTAGGATTTTCTGCAAACTAGTATTCTTCTAATATACAACTAGTTGGTTTGACTGCAGGGAAGGTGAGCAAAAAAGAAAAGGATAAAAAAAATGAATATATTGCAAAAAGTGTCAATAATTCTAAGTTTAAAATTAAAAAAAATCTGATTTATTTTCAAGTTGTAAAGCAAGAGAGAGTGAAAACGCGCAAAATTTTAATGCTGAACGATTTTGTTGGTTGAACAAATTAAAATTTAATTGAATTACGATACAATAATAGGTAGCGCTATTGCTAATGATGCGATGTGGGTTTCTTTTTTTCCGTGAAAAAGTTCTACAAGAAATACTTTGTCGAAAAGTTTGCTATGACACAAGTCATACTTGACAGCTGTTGTGTATTACAAGAAGCTTTTTGTTAATGCAGTGATTCCTGAAAGTTCTTAACATTTTACGCGAATATGAAGTGAAAAATAAAATATTACCGTAAAAAAAAATGTAAGAAGGGATAACCTCCGAAGAGATTTTAGGCCGAGCTTCTCTTCCAATTTGCGTCGTGCTCCTCTTGATTTTTCCTGCAAATTGGCGGGACGGGACCTACTTGTTGTATGCCGACTCCGAGCGGCATCTGCAAGGCAGATAATTTTTCACTGAGAGCTTTTCATGGCAGAAATACGCTCGGAGTGTTTGGCAAATACTGCCGAGGGGCGACCCCGCTTAGAAAAAATCTCTACTAATTGAAAAAACTTGTTTCTAAAATTTTGATGTTTCTTTACCCAGGGTGTGAAACCAATATCTTCGTTGTGTATGGCGGAGCACGCTACCGCCGTATTACCCTACCGTATGGGATATTTTGATGAAACTTGTCTCAGGACAATAAAGGTGTGGTGTGTCATTTTCAGTGTCAGTTTGTTTTTTTTTTTTTTTTGGGTATATACACACAAATATTTTATAAATGATTCAAAAGATGTTCAGAATTGATACCTAAAATAACCCAAAGTGATCTTGTAAATGGCCTTAAATGTCTTCGAAAAGGTCTCGTATAGACTGCAAAAATTGTCCTAAAATGAACCCGAAACGCTGCCTAAAATTAAGCGAAGCAGTCTCGCAAATATTCGTAAGTTGTCCCGAGATGTTACCTTAAATAATATAAGCGTGATCCTGAAACAGTACCGAAATTGTTTTGAAATAATCCAAAATTAATTTCAAAACTTCTGCAAAGTGAGCCCGTAACGATGCCAAAAATGTCACAAGGTCGAGATGATTCCGGAAAAGTCGCTAAGTGATTTGGTAACAGTCTCAAAAATAGTTTCAAAATAGTATCGAAATGATCTAAAAGTTGTCCCGATATGTTGCCTAAAATAGTTCCGAAATGCTCTTAAAATTGTACGAAAGAGATGGCGAAATAGTCTCGAAATTCTTCCGATAATAGTCCCGAAGTCATTCTTTGACCACTACTAAATGGTTTCAAAGTAGTTTCGAAATGGTGTATAAGTTATCCCGAAATGATACCTAAAATAATCCCGAAGTACTCCCAAAATTGTTCCAAAGCGGTTCCGAAATAATCTAGAAACGATTCTGAAAATAATCCCAAAGTGATTCTGTAACTGTCCTTAAATGGTTTCGAACTAGTTTCTAAATGATTGATAAGTTGTCCCGAAATGATATTTTAAATAACTCCGAAGTGATCTAAAGTCGTTTCAAATAATACATACATGATAACATAACATAATTATTTCGAAAAAATCCCCGAAGCGATCCTGAAATGAATTTTTAACTCCACTGAAATGGTTTCACAAAAGTACCCAAATAATCCATAAGCTAGCGCAAAGTGATACCTAAAATAATCACTTCGAGGATCCTGAAATCGTTGCAAAATGGTTCCGAAAAAGTCTCGAACTAATTTTTAAAATAATCTGGAAGTGATATTGAAAAGATCCTGAATTCTGCGATCCTGTAACTCTAGATCCAGACACCGTCATGTAATATTATCTATAATGATCCCGCAGGTATCCTAAAATTGTTCGAAATTGTTTCCGAAATAGTCTTGCACTAATTTCGAAAACAATCCCGGAGTGATCCTGATGATGATGATGAACCGATCTTATCGGTGCCAACAAATCATGGATGTAGATGCTGAATTCGATTAAATAAAAAAATTAACGATCTTTTTAAACAGAAAAAAATTATTACCAAATAATTTCAAATATTTTAGGTTTTTTTTCCACTTGCAGTTTTAAATGCAGCTCATATAGCAAGAAATCCAGTTAATATCTGACAAATTTAATACAAAATAAAATCAAAATAAAAACGTCAAAATAACTCGTGGAAAGGATCCCTCACGTAACTCCTTCACTGCCTTTGGTTTTGCAGCACTTATTGCATAATTTTAGGCGCACTTTTATTTAAGTATAAGCCTAAAACTAATTATAATAGATAATAACATAAACTTTTATCTTCACCCTCATCGGTCAGCCCAGCATATTTTCTTTTGGTTTCACAGACAAAATTCGCGTTGACGCATTCAAGCAAAACCTAGAACAATTTTCGAAACAATTTAACAAATATCCATGACAATAATTGTCACATTCCGCACAAAAGAAAAAAAATATTGAACAAAAAATATGTAAAAACTTTCCAACACAAGTATTTGTATAATTGTATTAGAATTACATGCCAATCAAGAAAAAATAACAATACACGTGCACAACCTACGGTATATGTTAATACTAGGGATGCCAATCTCGGGATACCGAAAACTTAAAATACCGAAATAAGTAAGACTGGCTTTTTAAGGGGAACGTTGAGTGAGAAATGACAAATTATGAAAAATGTGATAACAGTTTAAAGTTATTTTAACTATTACGTAAATTTTTACAACCTGTTTCAAATTATCCCACAGTGAGTGGAGTGGTGAAATGCATGTTCAATCTAAATAAATCATGTTGAGCCCTCTAAATGTAATAAAAATTTTCCACCATTTTACTTTTTTACGTATTGATATTACAACTCCAGGGGAAGTGTCCTTGTTTTAAATTCACGACATGAATTTTGGAGAAATATGCCTACACTCAAGGCTGTATCATTTATTCAAAGTAGTAAATCCGCATGGCAGAAGTGTAGTTTGACCAATTCCTCCTTCTTCAACAAAGACGGAAGTCGACTTTTCGCTGGGAGAGGGTAAAAGTGGACTGTTTGCTCTCAACAAACTATTCGAGTTGGCTCAGGATGGCAGGCACTGAAACTAAAGCAAAATTATAAAATCTTTAGCTCTACGGAGGCTACCGGCTTTCTTCAAGTGGTCAGCGGCAAAATATTGTCGTGGTCACGAGAAACGCGAGTTCTTGTTTGGCGAACAACTCGAATGTATATCAATCCAAATCAAACTTTCCTTCTAAGTAAACAGGTTTACCTTCTAACCAAATTTGATAAGGGATGACGTAAAAACATTTCGAAATACGTGAGTCATTTGCCCTGACAATTACAAACCGAAATGAATTATCACATCCACTGCTGAGTGGAATATTACCATATGTTGCTGTTGTAGCGATAAAGTTACTCCTCGAAGGTTTTGGGGAGTGTTATCGATGTGATGGTCCTTTACCGGATACAGATCCGGTACGCGCCGGCAACACAGCACCATTAAGGTGCTAGCCCGCCCGTCTCGGGAACGATTTATATGGCCACATTAAACCTTAAGGCCATCTTTCCCTTCCCATGTTCCCGAAGAGCTTGGGGTCGCGAGAGCGCCGTCTGTTAGTGAAACGGGATTCGCCGCTCGAAGGTGAGGTTGACAATTGGGTTGGAGAAGTTATATATTGCGCTACACAACCCTTTGAATCCGCTGTCGTTTGGGAAGCGCTCTATATTAGAAAACGTCGATATGTTCCAAGTTCCTTCCTTTGTGTAAAAAAGGGGAGCTATTGCGCCCTGTACTCGACCACTGTGAGAGCTATATAATTTGAACCCTAATGGCGTCTGCGCACAATATCTTGAGGGTATAAGGAACGGTAATATTGTGATAAAGTGTGTTCCCCCTATCAACTCTGCTTTGTTGCAAAACCAGATCTTAGTGCTGGATATGTGCTTTCTTGTTTGCAAGAAGTCGAAAAGATGAAAAGATAGAAAGAAGGCTTTACAAAAAGGAGTATTTTCCTGTTTGGATCCGAACGACATATTTCATCTGTATATGCATTTTTGTAAATTTTAGTCAATATATTTAAAATGTTGAAGTTTAAACAGTTCAAATAATTCACAGATTTTACTTCATTTCATTCAGTCATTTCATTCATTTGTTTGCGTTCGTAGTTTACAACCAGCTTTTAGAATATTCAGAGTATATATGTTAAACAAAGTCTCAAGGGATTGTGTAGCGCAACGTATGGCTTCTACAACCCAATTTTTAGCCACATTTACCCGTTTTTTTAACAAGTGGGGCTTTGGCGACCTCAAGTTCTATAGGGAAGTTCATATCAAATCTTGGTCTTATCAAATCGGTCCCACGATGGTCGGGCTAGTACCCTAATGTTGCTATTTTCCGGATCAATATACGGCATAGTCCCATCATTATTGATAAAACTGGCCAAACTCTTCTGGGAGTCACCTTATCTCTACAAGAAGGCGAAGAAAATTGCTTAAGTAGATTGGCGTTCTTTACGGAAAATTTAGGTAGCTACCTCAATACCTCAGAGCCAAAGAGCTCGCTCAAAAAACAGTTATATGCTCTTCCACTTATTCAAACAATGAATTCGAAAAAGGCGCGAGTACCAAGTAGTCGTGAAGCTCTTATTATTTTTTTTCGGCTTGTTACCGACGGGTTACAGACGTTTCATCGTTTTCATATTGAAACATAATCGCTAACTATTACGTAAGAAAACTATGAGTTGTCGTAAACAAATTGATAACACGCCGATAACAACTTAGAAGAACTCCGAAAAGAAATCGTCAGCTTTCGATATCAGATTAATGATTTTTATATAACAAATCGATAAGGTTTCCGTAACTTTTCGATAAATAATCGATAACAAATCGATAAGCTAAAAAATCAATATTTTCAACAAATCGATTACTTTTTAATAACATATTGGTAACTTCTTGATGAATATCCGATAAGAAGCCTATAACAAATTAGTTACACTGTGATACAAAATCGTTAACTCCTCGATAAACGTTGTCATCGATAACAAATTTATAGCACTTCTATAACACGCCTATAGAAACCCGATAACTCGTTGATAAATAATGGATAACACGACCGTAATGCTTCGATAACAAATCGATATCTCATCAATAACAAGCCTTTAATTTCAAATTAATTTCACCACGCACACTGTTCCCACATTTCGCTATAGTGTACTGACTACCCTTAAGCTTACATTCTGGAATACTCAGCACCATGAGAAAAGTTGTTTACACATCGAAATAGCAAAAAATAAAATCAGAAAAATTTACTAAAAATATATGCATGCCAATCATTTAAGTTACTTAAGTAGCGGAAAGAAATAAAACAAAAAATTGTAATGGGGAAGAAATCGCAATACCGAAATTGGCGCTCGCAAAATATTAGCAACGCTAATAAACATATGCATACATGTAAGCAAGCATTCATTCAAACTATCATACAAAAGTTAACCTTTTTTGTTTGTATTATCTAGGGCAATACACTAAATGTAGGAGCTAAATGGAGGCGATAGATTTATGAGAAGAAGAATAGTGAAAAACACGCTTCACAATATAAATACTTATTAAGCACAAATATACATTCATAGAACTAAAATAAAAGTAATAAAAATATGAAAACAAAAAAAAAAAAAAACAAAAAAAAAAAAAAAAATAATACGAGTCACAATTTTGGACAAAGAGAGAGAAAAGTAAAAAAAGAAAAAAATATCTAATTACAGAATGCGTCTAGATAGGACACAGTAGAACATAATGCTCTCTTATGTCACCGAGATCAGCATAAGTGCAGCTACACTACACGTTTTACGAAGAAACAATGCAAACGAATTTGTGTTTTTTTGCTTCTAACAATTCACCATACAATGTTACGACTGTGTTTGGTATGTGAACAAGGTATATGTGTAAAGGTCAATTCAGAGCAATCAATACACAAATTCACCGCCATTTACTCATACAAATTGCCTGGCACGTCCAGAGCGACTAAAACGGCCGCCACTATAACCACCACGGCCGCCGCCATAACCACCATAGGAACCAATTGTGCTGCGAAGCGAACGATATGAAGGCAAGAAACCCGAACGATAAACTGAACCAATATGACGTTTCTCTTGTGGTGGCCCATAGGCGTCGTGTGTTTCCAAAGGTGCTTGCAATGATGATGATGATGATGTTGCGTGATTATTATTTATATGCTCATATGCCGTAGTTTTCGGATCGCCAGGATCAATGCCGCCAATATAGGGTTCATATTCCGAATCGTTTGAGTGTGGCGCATTTTCGATGCCAAAAAGTTCAGGATCCCTGGATGTATCTTTAGATGTTGTTGTTGCACAATGGATTATATATATATAGTACATAATTTACAAAATATTACAATGTATGATTATTAATATATGATATAGAGTGATTATTTAAATTTGTAAATATATTATATATAATAATAGCCGTTATTTAGTTACATAAATACTTGCAATGCTCTTAGCTTATTTACATAAAGGTTCCGCTCATTTGAAATACAGTAGCGCATACGCAAATAGCAGTGGCAATTTCTATAAAATTTCTTCATTCTTTTTTTTATTTCCAATAATTTAAGAAAAAACTCTTATACATTCTGTAACTGTTCTTATACAATTTCAGAAACGTTTTCGAAAAATTTAAAAAATTCGAGAAAAGTATACAAAAATTTCGGACTTTTTATTTAGACTTGTCTGAATACCTTTGAGTATTTTGAGTATGCACGCTTGTAGCCCAATCAATTTCAGTTTAACAAAATACACGGACAGGTCTCTCGAAACTTGCTTTGATTTTTGGCATTTTTTTCCGGAAGGTGTTGAAGATTTTAATCCAAATCAAAATGCTATGAAAGGAAATATAAAACATCCTTCGGAAAAAGAATTGTCAAAAATCATTGCGAATTTTGAGAGACTAACAACTTGTATTTTATGAGACTGAAATTGACTGTGCTACAAAATTGTATAGTTAAAAATATGCAGAAAACTCTAAATCAAATTTTTTCGAATTTTTTGCAAAATAGTTTGGAGACTAGTTTGCATAGTTTCAGGTACAAAATTGATGGCAGCTTCTTCTTTATATATGAAAACTTGCACCGTGCAAAGCAACATCAAAATTTTAGAAATAAGGTTATTCAATTAGAAGAAAAATTTTCTAAGCGGGGTCGCCCCTCGGCAGTGTTTGGCAAGCGCTACGGGTGTATTTCTGCCATGAAAAGCTCTCAGTGAAAACTCATCTGCCTTGCAGATGCCGTTCGGAGTCGGCATAAAATATGTAGGTCCCGTCCGGCCAATTTGTAGTGAAAATCAAGTAGAGTACGACGCAAATTGAAAAAGAAGTTCGGCCTTAGAACTCTTCGGAGGTTATCGCCTTACATTTATTGTGTTATTTTAATAAAATAATAAATAAAGTAGTAGTTAGTTGATGAACTTTCATAAAAACTATCACTGCTATTTTTCTCTACGCTGCTGTATATACTTTACAACTTTTCAATCTTACTTACCTAAGAAACGTTTTTGTGCGCGTCCAAAATCACCCCAATCCAAATCAGCATAACTTGGATACAACCAATATTGTGGCATATAATCTACATAATCCATATTATTGTGAAACAAACTTGCTGGCAAATAAACTTCATCTTCATCACGTTTTTGTTGCTGTATGCCATGTACTGGTGAAGCCTTTAATGCTCCAATATTACGTTTCTCACCTGGTGCATTGGTTGCTAGACGTCCATGCGAATTATAACGTGCCACTGCTGCCATATTACGTTTAGTGCCATCACCTTTTGTTAAAAGTCCCAGACGTGCCAATGTTGCCAGATTACGTTTACCATTTTGTGGTAGTTGATAGTCACGCGCCAATGTACCAATATTACGTTTACCACCATAAGTGCCGGTTACAAAGCCACCGCTACGTGCCAATGCACCCACATAACGTTTGTCTTCATTGGTTGATTCCATGTCGTCCGGTTCTGATGATGATGGTAATTGTCCATTTTTGGCTAATGTTGCCAGACTACGTTTGGGATTTAGCAACCCTTGTGCAGCCAATGCAGCTACCGAACGTTTATCCTCGTCTGGGTAGTCGTAGTCGAGTGTGGCGGCATTAGATGCGAATTCATCATCATTGGCAGCATTGTCTGCAGCAGCAGCAGCGGCGGCGGTAGCAGCGGCATCTAATTGGCGATTGCGTAACATTTGGCGTAGTTGATTGCGTAGCGCGGCGACCTGGAATGAGAGTTTTGATCAAATTGTGTGTGATCTAAGCAAGAATTTGACTAAATTCAGGGTTAAGGATATAGATCTCCTCCACAAAAAATTGTTGACCCTACAACCAAACTAATAAGCAGGCCAAATTTTTGTCCCTCATAAGCGAACGCAAGACATTGATTTCGAAACAGATACGAAGCTCCCAATAAATCCTTAATCGAAGGTAAATAGATATTTTTGTGACTATACAACAACAACAACTGAGACCGATCTGAATTGTAGTTGTAGAAGTAGAAAGGTTGCAAATGGAAGAGTGTCACGTATTACAAAGTCACAAACTATAGAACAACAAAGCGGTGTCCAATGAAATAATTTGGCAGATTATGTCTTTGAAAGATAACATCTTTTACCCCTTGCAGGTATATGCTGGCATCTGCGAGACTCGTTGTCATATCAGAAGGAAAGCTCAATGAGCTAAAAGCGGAAGTGTAATGTTATATGAAGAAAGCTGTTTTCATTTGTAACTACTTAATTTCGTAGGATCAGTATGAAGGAAAGCGTGAGGAGAAGAAAAAATGGAAATAGAGAAGGAATGAGAGATATGAGTTGGGTGACAAGAAGACAAACAGGTGCAAAAAGGCTGGTGATGGAAAGGGAGCGGCGACAGAGGGAGCGGAGGGAGAGAAAAGCGGAGAGACTGGAAATTGGAAAAGGAAGGAGAACGATTACGTAAAGATAGACGAGAAGGTAGAAAGATAAAGGGGGGAGAAAACGGAGTGTGAGGAGAAGAGAAAGGGAAAAAGGAATTTGAAGCAAAGGAAAAAGAGATATTGATGAAAAAAGGCTGAGAGAAAGATAACGGAGAATAAGGGAAAAAGAAAGAGGTAGAAATTTCGAAGGGAAAAACAAAGTGGGTTTGGAAGAAGATTAAAAGAAGGCGTAATAAAAAGAATGATGGAAGGGCGTAAGGAAGGGCGAGACTAGAAGCAGTACAAATAGAGGAAGGAATATGGGGGCCGAAAGAGACTGGGTTTCTAAAAATAAAAGAAAGATATTGGAACACAAAGAGCAAGAAATGGAGTAAGAGAAAAGGTATTGAAAATGATGGGGAAGAGTGATAAGAGAACGAATGGAATATTAGCAATGCAAAGGGAGGAAGGAGGATGAGAGGCGGAAAGCAAGTTGGTTAACCCTAGAAAGATAACGTTATTTTTACCCTAGAGAGATAACGTACGTCTGAGAGACGTGTTCAAGTTTAAGGACCCTAAAGATATAAAAAAAAACTTATATATATAATTTTTTTTAAATAACTTATTTGATATATATTCACTTGCTTTAAATGTTTTTTAAAGAAAAATATGGTTTTTTTAATATATTAAAAATTAAGTTTTACTTGTCTTGGACTTGTTCTTACAAAAATGAGTTTTTTTCGAAGAACCTAAGTTAATAGCAAAAAAATTAAAATAAAATACATATTTTTGTTCTTCAATTGAACGAATTAACTGTTTTAAACTATACTTAAAAAAATATTAACTAAAATTACCATTTTCGGCAAAAATCTTAATATATAAAAAACACGTGTTACAGGTTTAAGGCCAATGGACTCCTAGACTACTGAACCGATTTTGACTTTGTTTCGCACCCCGTCTGTAGTTTGATCAAACTTGAAATATAGGATAGGTTATATCTCAGTTTATAGTCGCAATATTATTTCATTGCAATTTTTTTATTTGTTTATACGTAATATTAAAATGTTACGTATACGCAGTGGCACTGATATTTTCGGTGGTGAGGATATACTTCCGTGTAATTGCTTGGTGTTTAATTAAACCACCTGCTTATCAATAAAAAATATTATAGCGAATGAAATCAAGTATAGCACATATCCAGGCCCGACGAGAGGGGGGGGGGCGTGGGGGTTTCTGAAAGGGACCGCGATTTAGAGGTACTATGACATTTTTTTTAATACAGCAGAGTCTTTAATTGTTCCATGTGCAATTTTTAAGCCAAATTTCAAAAGCAACGAAAATCTTCGGTTTAATATTATAGTGAAGTGTGAAAAATAAAAATCTATATATATTAAAAGAAAGGCTAAAATGTGTGTTAGTTGGTCGCCGGTGTTTGAAGAGATGCGTCGGTCGATTTTGTTCAAACTTTCACACAAGTTGCGTAAACCTCACGCGGTGGTTACTACAGGCACAGGGTCTCAAGATATAGGCCAAAACGTGTGCCAGTGAATGCCTAGACAGTGTTTATACAATATGGATATCAAATGAAAGCTGTTGATGGGTGCTTTGGTACAGATTAATATATTATCCAGAGACGGACTGGGACTGGGATTAGGACTAGGACTGGGACTGAGACTTGGAGTGGGACTGAGACTCGGAGTGGGACTGGGACTGGAATAAAATACATACCACCCTCTGGGACAGGTAATAAGGGATGCAGAAGAATGAGAAGGAATTGAGGGAAGAGAAAAGAGAGAAGGAGGAGATTGAGATTGAGAAAGAGATAGAATGAGACGAAGATGGAGAAAAATGAAGCGAAAAAGACGGAGGGAGGAGTGAATAAAAGGATTAGGAAGAAGTGAAGAGGGGGGAGGGCAGAGTCAGACGGAAAAAGCTTATTAAAATGTATGCAGATAGGCCAAATTTAGGGCAGGACAACGTCTGCCGGGTTTTCTAATTACATATAAAATTAGTCATGTCACGCAGTCACGTAAAATATAACGGTTCGTCTTTTAGACGTATTTTTAAAAAACAATCGTATATATTTCAGCAAACAAAAAAGGTACTATTGTAAAATACTCCCACTGACAAATTGGCAATGGTAGCTGAGAAAACTGAGAATGAGAATGTTCTCTTATTACGATTGTGGGAGACTGAGAGCAAAACTAAAAGAACGTACTTCTCACAGACGTAAAAAAAGGGGAGAAAGAAAAAGGAAAGATGAGAGAAATCTAGCTCAAGCGAAGAAAAAAGGAGGGAGTTGGATGAGAGGAGAAAATTGATTTGTTTAGATCTAGAGGTGATTTGATTAGAGAGAATAGACGGAGAGCAAGAAGATAACTCCAGCGGATTAGGGGACTTAGAATGGTCATACTAAATAGTTCCCGAGATGATCGGGCTGGTGCCTTAATGGTGCTTGTTACCGGAACGTACCGGATCTGCATCCGGCAAAGGCCCATCAACATCGATAACACTCCCCAAAGCCTGCGGGGAGTGTCCTTATCGCTGCAACAACAACAACACAAGCAAGAAGATGAGAAAGGGAAGGTGTAGTGAGAAGAAAAATAATGAAGGGTGATTTCCCTTTACTAACTCTTCCCTTTTGGGCACTCGATGACTTAATATTAAACATACAGAGCGTATGATTCTTGGCCTGGATTATATAGAGGCACTGGAATGGTCTTTTGACAGCTCAATAAATACAAACCGACGACATGTAACGAAATTTTACAAGATATGACCCTGCGTTTATTTATAAAGGCATCCGCCAGCCCAACTACGGGAGAACCAAATACTTACTTAGTTAGGAAAATGGTCATGAGGTCATTCGTGGTTCGATCGAGGCTAGTCTAAAAGTGCCTGACTCCGCTTATTTTTGTCTAGAATTATTTTAAAATTGATTTAGATTCCACCGCATGTTTGTGTCTGCAGACTACTGACACGTGGCTCTCTTTGACAATATGGGCATCATCGAACTTAACGGGGATGGCTTTAACGAATTCAGATTCTGCCCTTGTACAAATGGGAAGTTACCTTCCACTTGTAGAGTAGCGAGATACTTCTGATCGAAATTGGGTGGCAGGCGCTCTACCGAAATCATTGGAGCACAGAAGCCCACACATACGGTGCGTCTCAACTTACTGGAAAATTGTTCATGCTGCTACTGCATGGAGGATGAATTCATCAAATAACTCCATGCTTGTTTCTTTACCCATTTCCAGAGCTAGGCGAAAATAGTTTTTTCTACGGCAGCCAAAATTTCGATAGTATTTAAAATTGTTCACATAAAATTTCAAATACAGGCCAATAGTGGAAAATAGCGACATTTGCTCATGAAGGGAGCTCTTATTTCTAATTTAGCTTACCAATAAAAGTCGCTAAATACCTATTTAGTGGAATAAAACCGGATAGAAAGTTCTGATTTTACAACTTAGCTATGTGTAATGGCTATTTTCAATATAATGTAAAGGAATCTGTAAAAGGGGGTAAAAATATGTGGAAAAACCATAAAATTGTGGTTAAATAGCTATAACTCAAAAACGAATCACTTTGTAGAAACATTGTTAAATAAAAATGATAAAAAAAAGCAGTTTGTGTGTTTGTTCGCTGTGAACCAAACGATAAAACACGCGTTCAGCGAAGGCATTCTACCAAATCATATTAATGTTGACAAAATGGTAAAAATAGCCAGCATAAACAAGCATACCTGAATATGTGCTGAGTGTGTAGCAAATTTCATTCGTTTTTCTTTCAGCCTCACTTTTTCGTACGCCAATGCGTCGAGTCAAATTCTAAAATAACTATCTTTCACTTTACGATTTGCCCCTTCTTACTTATTGCTCTGCTACTTTTGAAGGCAATTTGTATTAAATAAATTTGTTTCATAACAAAGCACCCAATTACGTACGCTCACTTTACTATATTCGCCCAAAGAGGGCTTTGCTTCAATATAAACTTTGATTACCGTTGCCTTACTCTGCATGGCCACAATAAAGTTCATAAAACACTCCGTATTAACCCAACTTATTGTTGTAGTTTTAGATGCCTTCCAGTATCCTACCACGTATCCTTTTGCAACTCGATTATAAAATAATGCAGTTACAATTACGTTCTAAAAAAATCTGTAAATTATAGATATACTCCCTCAAATATAAAGAATAGCAAATCTATAGCAAATTTTGTATCTAGAATTAACACTTTCTTTGACCATAAGGAGAGTAGGAGTGGGTATTTGAAATGAAAAAAAAAAAAAAAATAAAAATAAATCAAATATTCATACTTACATGCATTTCATAAACAGGATTTGGATAGACAAGCTGATTTATTACCGAATCCACATCATAGGGCGCGGCAGCGGGACCATCAACATCAACTGCGATAGCCAGAACCACGCACGGTTTTTGTAGCTGAAATAAGAGAGAAGAGAAGACGAAAATATAAATTCACTGTCTATATAAATGAAATCTGAAAAAGGGTAAAAAATAAGTGTGTGGGTGAGTCTGTGAATGATTATATGATTGAGTAAAAGCGCGAAGAGAGAGGAGTGCTTCGCAGAGAACAAACCATAAAATGAATGCGCAAGTAGTAGAAGAAAAAGAAAAACAAAAAAGAACTTTCGATGAAGGGTGTAAAGGAAAAAGGAACAGGAAAAAGGTATTTTTAAAAGGAAGTAAAAAGAGGGTATTCTTATGACAACAACAACCAGCGAAGCACGAAAAACAGCAGGAAGAAGCATACTACAGTGGCTAAAGTTACAGACGCTTGCGAATTTGTTGTAAATGAAAAACAAGTACGAATTTGAAGGATTTGCAAGTTGAATTGAATAAAACTTTGATGAACAAGGTAGCTTATCTTCTTTAGAACTTAAATGTTTTATCTCATCTTCTTCTTCTTCTTCATCTGTAAGAGTACTAGAAACTTGTATAATGCGGGCACTGATTGCTTAGGATTAAAGTGAATTATTGACTAGATGCGTGTTATGACTTACTAATTAACGGTGCTTTCATTTGAAGTTACTGAAGGATAAAAATGCTTAAAAGTCACTTGCACGAGGGTTAATATGAGTTTTTTAAGACTTTTGAAATTAATTTATTTCGATTCATAATCAAGTAAGCTTTATTTAAAAATCATTGAGTGATTGATGTAGGTGGAAAATTATAAATTGATTTAATATACCCAAAAATAGTTCTTCTTATTTCTAAATATTAAAAACTAAAATTTCTAGTATAAAATTCAAAAGAGATTTACATAAGCCTTAGATTAGGTTGAAGTGACCGGCCCGTGAGGACCTCTGAATGAGTCCAGAATTTTTTAAACGACCAAACTGAAAACCCCTATTAAAAATCAGAATCTACATATGTTATTAGTATAACATCTCACAGAAACGACAAATTTGGGTATCGGATGGATTTAACTTACATGGGTGATATCGTAGACCACAGTGTCCCGTATATTACCCAGTGAGAGTTCGTAGTTCCTCCCTGCTTAGACTACTGAGTTTGGCTGATACTTTCGTTGCCGGTATTATAAACAGTTTGGGATGTCCTTGCCCTGCGCAGTCAATCTAGTGACGTATGAAATGTCTAGTTTTCCAGTTACTTATAGTTTCCCTGGTGTGTGCTTTGTAAGTCCACAAAAGGGCTCTGGACCAAAGAATGCTGCTATAGCATCCTGCGTTGCTAGGTAATCTGCAAGTTCATTATCTTAATGACCCTGATGTCGTGGAACCCATTCTAACAAAAACCTGTTTTTGGCCCACAGGTCATTAAGGATTTCAGTACAGTCATCCACCAGCTTAGATGTAACTGTGTAGGATTGCAAGGCACGCAGGGCTGCGTGGCTGATATGTTATAAAATAACTCGGCCCTTTTAGCATATACCATAACGTTTGTATGACCTATGCCATTTGCCGCTTCTAGATCTGTATCACTCCGTATTGCTGAAATCTTAGCCTGGCAAGCACAGCGCACAAGCACAAAACGTGCTCGATCGTTTCCTCCTACACTTTCTACACCTGTTATCGCAAACTAAGCCTGAAGCAATGTCCAATCAGAATGTGTACAGTCTAAGGTCCTCTCTTTTCAATCATAGTCTAAGGCTGTAAAAGCGACACATGATCTTCGACACTTTACAGCACCGCGCTTTGGTCCACACCTTTCCTGCTTGGTCGATCATGTACAACTCTCGCCCTCTCTTTATCGTGGCCAATCTAATTTGGGCGTCTATGAAGCAAGCTTCTACGGATGCGCATTTTTAGCTATCTCATCCGCTTTTCATTCCCATTTATTCCCATGTGCCCCGGTACTCAATAAAAATTCATGCTTATCTCTATATCGATACTTTCCAGGCAATAGTAATTGGTTTCAAAATTATTAGTTTGTTTGGTTATTTGAAAATTTAATTTTAAATTAAAATTTTTGTTTGCAACAAAATTATTTTATTTGATATTTCGCATTACAAAACTGTCTGCACAATTTAAAAACGTATGTGCATTTCATGTTTCCGTTGTAGGAGATGCAATCGTAGATTCAATACATTTCAAACAAACACTTACAGCTGCGAGCACAAATATAGGAGTGCAGTCAAATTGCGTCCGTTTCTACTTTCTATAATTTAAGAAAAACCTGCGTGAGATTTGTAACTGAAGTAGTGCGAAATAATCTCAAAAAGGTTTTCGAAAAAAATTTTAAAATTCGAGATATTTTTACGAAAATTAAAAATTTTTTATTTAGATTTTTCAAACTTTTTTGAGTATTCAGTTTAACAGCCGAATAAATTTAAGCCTTACAAAGCACAAGTTATAGGTCACTCAAAACTCGCATTGATTTTTAACAATTTTTTCTCCGAAGGGTATTTTATAATTTCTTCCATACAAAGGTGTCATTGCTTCATTTTTGTGTGGATGAAAATATGAAACACCCTTCGGAAAAAAAATTGTCAAAATTCAATGCAAATTTTGAGAGATCTACAACTTGTACTATGTTGGTCTAAAATTAATTGTGCTACAAAACTGCATATGTACAAAAATTCTTAAAACTCAAAATAAAATATTTTTAATTTTCGTAAAAATTTCGCGAATTTCAAATTTTTTTGAAAATGGTTTTCAAATTATTTTGCATTGTTTTAATTTTAAAATTCAAGGAAGCGTTTGTTTAAATTACCACAAATACAAAAAAACAAAAAAAAAAAAATTAGCTAACAAACTTTCAAAAAAAAAAATTGCCACTGCTTTATCGTGTTCGCAATTGTATAGACTCAAAGCAAGAGCACTACAGCTTCGCTTGAAAAAAAAAAAAAAAACTCGTTTACGCGTATTTCTTTTCCATGCAAACATTGCTTGTACAAAGGAGTAGGAATTTATTTAAATAATATTAAACTTCTTTCTCCTGCATATAAAATTGATGTGGCGTTTCCGCATTGCTTTTGTTATTTGTATGTCGTGCATTTGGCATTTAGCTTATTTTAAACAGCGAGTTTACGCATACATGAATGACATATGAATAACACATTTGCTTGCATGCAGATGAGCACACTTCTATGGCAAATAAAAGATTTGTGTGCATGTGTATATGTGAGATGAAACGCGATTTCATACGCCATGGCGCACCTATCCCTATGCACTTGCACACATGGCCTCATTGCTGTGAGTGCACATACTACACATATTTTCGCGCACAGCGGATAACAAACACACATGTATGCAATTACACATACACGCATACATGCATACGTGATGTCAGTGCATGCTGTGGTTTCTCTGCATCATTCTGTTTAAATAAAATTATATTTAAAATGCCCTTTTGTTTGTTTTGTAAACAAGTAAATATTTTCTTTGAAATTTCTCACCTCCCATATCTTGTTTAATCTTCTTCTTCTTCTTCTGCTTTATATCATTCATACATGTTCTTACATATTCATTATTGACATTAAATATTCTTATGAAATCTTTTTCACCTTTTCACTCGTATTTTATTTATTTTTGACAGCTGACAAGCAGGCATTGATGTTATGTAAATTATTGAAATCTTTGTCTGACAAAAGTTGATTCCGTTGTTTGATAATGCCAACAACATTGTTATGCATTGGAATAATTAATAAGTTGCTGTTGTCGTGTGCACGCGAAGTAATACCTGCTTAGATGTTAAGCAGCGAACAGAAAAACTGAAGTGGCATTTTTTTTTAAATTTCGTTGGTTAAATTTTTTTTATTTTTATTTGAAATATTTGAAGAAAAAACTTCTATACATTTTGCCACTGAAACTAGTCCGAAAAAAAAATTCGAAAAAGGTTGAAAATTCGAAAAAAAATATCGAAAATTTCGAACTTTTTACCTAGAGTTCTCTAATTTTTTGCGAGTATTCAAATTGGTAGCCCAATATATTTTAGTCTAGCAAAGTATAAGTTTTTGGTATCTCGAAATTTGTATGGCTTTTAGGAATTTTTTCCCCTAAGGGGATTCAGAGTTTCTTTCATATAAAAAAACTTTTAACACTTTGTACGGAGAAAATTTAAAACAACCTTCGCAAAAAAAAATCCAGGCTTAATGCGAATTTCGATAGACCAGTATTTTATACTACATCAGAATAAATTTGATTGGACTAAAGAGCTGCATTCTCAAAAAAATTCAGGCAACTAAAAAAAAAAAGTTTGAAATTTTCAAATTGTTTTCGAATTATTTCGAGAACGTTTTTGGGATTGTTTTCAGTTGCAAAATTCATAGAAATTTTTCCTTCGAACATATAGAACAAAAAAAAAAAAAAAAATTTAATTAACGAAATTTTTTAAAAATTGCCAGTGCTATTTTTTTGCTCGCTCCTATACATCTAAGCACTGTACTAACCCTTCTGTAATGTTATCGATTTTTTTTGAAAATGTTTTTGAGATTGATTCGCATTGTCTGACTTACAAAATTGATTGGAGTGCAAAATTGCAGACCCAAAAAAATTCAGGGAACTCCAAATAAAAAGTTTGAAATTTACGAAATTTTTTTTCGAGTTTTCGAAGTTTTTTGAAAACTTTTTTGCGATTGTTTCCAAATTCATAGAATTAAACTAATGAAATTTGATTAAAATTGCAACTGTTAGTTTTCTGTTTTAAGCACGTTTATAGTTTCGATTTTTTTTTCGAAAACCTTTTGGACTGGACTACAAAACTGCATATACCCAGAAAAATTTAGGGAACTCCAAATAAAAAGTTTGAAATTTTCGAATTTTGTTTTCGAATTTTCGAATTTTTTCAAAAACGTTTTTGGTATTGGTTTCAAATTCATAAAAGTTTTTCCTTCAAATATCTATAACCAAAAAAAGAAAAATTTAACTAACGAAATTGTCAGTGCTATTTTTTTGTTCTACTACTACTATTACTAATTTGTGTAATGTTATCAATTTTTTTTTTCGGAAACGTTTTTGGAGTTGGTTCGTATTGTTGGCTTACAAAATTGATTGGACAAAACTGCATACCCAAAAAAATTTAGGGAACTCCAAATAAAAAGTTTGAAATTTTCGAAATGTTTTTCGAGTTTTCGAATATTTTTGAAATTTTGTTTGGGATTGCTTTCAAATTCATAGAATTAAATTAATGATATTTTGTTGAAATTGCAACTGATATTTTTCTATTGTAAGCACGGTAATAGTTTCGATTTTTTTTTCGAATCATTTTTGAGATTTTATAATTTATTTAATAATTTGGGAAAAATTTAAACAACGTGACATCAGGACGGACAATGCGACAGCTGTTTCGATTATACCTCGTAAATCTCTTCCAAGCCTTTTCTCCCAGGAGCGGGAGTCGAACCCGCACTCCTACGATAGTTGAAATGGTTATAAACGCATTCAGATTTGTCATGCCTTAGTTGTTGTAAAGTTTTTCCCAATTGCCTTCTTTTTGCATACCTTAATCTTTTACACATTGCATACTTCGTTTGCAGATTGAGATTGTTTCGAATTGTTTCACTTCCAAAATTGATTGGACTACAAAACTGCATACTCATAAACATTCAGGAAACCCCAAATAAAAATTCGAAATTTTCGAATTTTTTTTATAATTTTCGAATTTTTTGAAAACTTTTTTGGGATTGGTTTTTGAAATTCGTAGAAGTTTTTGCTTCAAATATCTATAACAAATAAAGAAGAATTAAATCAATGAAATTTGATTAAAATTGCAACTGCTATTTTTAAAAAATAAAAAGAATGTGATTCACGAAATTTTATAAAAACTTGCCACTTCTATTTTGTTGTTCGCTGCTATATTTTGAATTCGTGATAGTTATATATACTTGAAATCCTTGAAATGTCGAATAGTGTGATAAATAACTTAATTTCAGAGTAGCTCATGTAAATAGGCGTACAAATACGCAATTATATGAGTGTTTTAAAATACATACAACGCATTGCGATTTTATTCTCATTCAAGCATAGCCAGGTGCATGTATACTCATACATGCTGATAAAATTTTTATTTATAGCGACAATTCAAGAAAATTGTCTCATAAATTTTAACACAATTCACGCTTCGCTGATTTACATGTGTACGTATGTAAGTTTTTTCATTAGAAAACACCTGCGCCAAACTATGTACTAGAAATAATTTGCAGTCATTTATTTATGCTTGTACTTATGAGTTTATGAGCTTCTTTGTTAGTGTGGTGTAGAGAACTAAGCAAATAAATTTCATTTCACTCATAAATTTGATTTGGTCTCATTTTATTTAAACGCTTCTTTTGCTGTTGACTGCTTTACATTTATTTAAAAGCGTTGTTCGGGATATTGAAATTTCTTAAGCGTGAAAACTTCGAAAAACAACACTATTTTATTAATTTTTATCGCCTTGTTATCGCCGAAATATCGACAACCTATATACAAGTTTTGGACTCGTTATAAATGTTCTTTACACAATAAAGGTTATCGAAGATTCGTCGGGTTTTTATCGATGCGTGATCGATTTTTTACGAGTAGTTATCGTTTTGCTATAGCAAAGTTTTCGAATTGATATTGGAGGTTTATCGGTGCGTTATTGACAAATTATGGGTTTGTAATAGACGACCACAAGTAAGGACAGGGTTGTCTTCATGCAAGGAGCTTTACAATAATGTGTTGAAATTTCAACATTCATAAAATCTAAACAATCGATTGTTTGGCATATATACTATATATATGACCGATTTTGACAATTTCCTCAGGAAACAATGTATACCTCATATATAATCATCCTGTGAAACTTCAATCTCTTAGCTTTCAAAATTAAAAACATATGACAAAAACCCTTCTTTTTCTAAAAATTAGTTGTATATTATATGGTGGTCCGATCCAATCAATTTCGACAAATGATCAATCAGACACCCAAATTTACCAGCTTACCGCATTTCATGTCTAGTTTGTGTTCAGAGAGATGAGTAGACAGAGAGACGGACATGGCTAAATCAACTGAGCTCGTTATCCTGATCATTTCGGTATGCTTTTTGGTGGGTTTACTACCCTCCTTTAAAGTCATACAATTTTGAGATTCCTGACGAACTTAATATGCCATTTTATTTTGATGAAAGGTATAACAAAGGCAAATACTGATCTCTTAAAGCTACCACTGAAATAAAACTTACGATAGGAGTTTCACAAGGAACTAGAATGTATTAATTCGAGAAAAATATCGAAAATTCGAAATAGTTTTGAATCATTTTATTAAAATTTTAATATTTCAGAAACTGTTCGAGTCTGAAATTTAATAAGTTTATGCTTAAAAAAATTTTCGCAAATTTTGCATTGCATTTTGAAAATTTTTTCCACTTCGAAATCACTACGATTTGTATAGACTCCAATCTTTAATTATGTTAACTTAAATTGATTGGGCTACTTCACAAAATAATTAGAAATTTCTGAAAATTTCAGTATTAATGTATAAATTTTTAATTTTTATGAATATTTTCATAGGTATGTCAAAATTTTAAGTTATTTAAAAAATGCATCTGAAGTTAATTTAAAAGGTTTTCGTTCCACTAACAACAAATTTTCCGCTTTTAAATAAATCGCGCCTCAAGCTGACATACCAAGTGGTTGGATTTGAACGAGTAAAAGTTAAAACCTAACCCGCTTGTTCTACACAATTGAAATCGAATTAAAGCAGACCGATGGGCATGTAATGCTGTTGTTTGTTTATGGTGGTTCATTGTATGTTTACGGCTGACTAGTTGCTAAGAGTTGTAGTGAAAGTACGACGTTTTGGCAGTAAAATCCACTTGAATTTAATGTGCTCGTATGTTTGCCTGCTGTTTTACTACAATTAAGCACACTACATTTTGTCAATGGTCAAGATCTCTCCTTGCATTTAATAGCCAAGTTCAGTTAAGTATACGCAGTGGTGTCCCATCGATTTGTATTGCGTATCCGTAAATAAAAGTCTGTTATTGAATGCCGCGTTAAGTTATGCTTGAGCTGTCTCTAATTGCTTTCACATTTGCCATACAACAGCTTATGTTTTATTTCAATCGATTTTTTACGTACATCCCTACAGTAATGCGGCACAGTAATATCAGCTGTTCTTAATAAAAATATGCAAAATAAATTGATTCATGCTTAAATCGGATTATACTTAAATGTTAACTAAGCTTAACTGACAATGGAAAGCGATTCGCTCACTTAATTTGTTGATATTTTAATTGATTTTATAGCAAGTGCAGTACTTGAATTGAACGAAGTTTAATAACAGCGACGTTAATGCTTGTGGCTGCGTGCGATTGACAGCAAATCAAGTCGTCGTGCAATTTATGTCGTTTGAGTCTTCGCCTAATGTGATGGCAATCTAATTGAAATTTCTGTTTGTTTTTGCTGCTGTTCGTGGCTGATTGGCATTAACGTAGTATGCCTACGGCGGTGAGCAAATTCCAGCAAATTGTTCACGCGTATGATGTTTGGGGTTAACTGAACTGTGCTATGATGCTGAATGGCTGGAACATGCGATATGGTATGAGACTCTAATATCATGTCAAGTAGCTTACACTTGTAAAGCAGGCTTTTGTGTGCAATACACATAATATACACGGGCAGGTTACTTATTTCGAAAATATATGTTTATGGGTTCACAAGTTTCATATTGAAATACTGTTTGAATAATTGGTTGTGATACGATGCTATTAAAGTGGTTTCTTGTGCAGATATGTTACTTTATTCTTGGAAATATTAAGGCCATTATAAAATTTTAATATAGTCCGCTTATGCCACTGAGTTTTATTGTATGAATTGAAAAACCAATCTCATGAGAAAAATCAATAGAGGAAATTGGCATTTCTGTAATATCTGATTCAACCATTCAGATATGTGACTGAAGAGAATGAGTGAAATAAATTTCTAACCTAATACGCCATTCGATATCACATTAGCCTAATAGTAATTAGGTGAGGTCAACTAAAAGAAAATCAAATCACATAAACAGATTCAGTATGATGACGTTCGAGAAATATCACAATATCAAATCACCTATGAAAAGCCGAATGTGTCAATGAAAACTTAAAATGAAGTAAAGTACGAACTAGCCGAAGTCATGTCAGATCGCATTATGATCAATCAGATCATATCGTGCTTTATAAGATTGTACCATGCTCAATCAGATCTCTTTAACACAAGAAGATAGTGATGCCATAACGTAAAGATGAAAGAAGAATACTTTAGGAAAACTTTAACAGAGTTTAAAATTCATGAATGGAAAATATTAAAAAGTGCACAATACCAAATACTTTTTGAAAAGAAATTCAAAAATTTGCATAATTTATTACATCGTGCCCAATCAGTACACGTAATGTTCGACCAGCCACCCGGCTGGTCTGTCAAGTCAAGCTAAATAAAACCGTTTAAAAATAGCACGTTCCAAGAAAATAATTCGATATCAAGTCATATGCTTACATTATATGAAGTAATTTTGGCTGAAGTCAACGTAAGGGAACGTTTTTTTTTATAAGAAGAAATCCATTCGCCCTTAGAACCTCATTTGATTTAAAATCACGTTACAATAAAGCATGATCACGCCGACTCATATCACGTTAATCAATCACGTTACAATAAAACATGATCAAGCCGACTGATATCACGTCAATCGATTTAAGTTTATAACACTAACAAATCTAAAGTTTTCTGAATTCATAAGAAAAAAAGGTCAAGCAGGAGTGTTGAAATACCTAAGCAGCCCGAGAAACGTCAAGACATATCAAGATATTTGACATCACATCGATTAAAATAAATTTACTAAAAAAAACATGATATATAAATTCTTAACATAAGACCGGAAATAAATAATATGTAGATAATTTGAGCACATATAAAAGTGGAGCGCACATAACTTGAATTGGAATGTTGTCAGAAAAGGAGTGAACTTTTCAATCTTTAGTCCATTAGATGCGCCCCACTTTTATATTTTTATCTCTCATAAATATTTCTACAATGTCCATGTCAAAATTTTAAAATAAAAGTTCAGCAAGGATATGTCTTTGTATAAGTACACAATTTTCGCTGATTTTTGTCCATTTGTTCCTTTATAAGTGCTTAATTTTTTTTTTATTTTCTTTTTATTTTATACTTTTTAGTTCTATATGAAAAAGAGTATGGCCTTATTTATTGCAAGGCGAAAAACTTAGTTTTATTAATTTAGAATGCATACAATACTTGTTATGAATTGAGTGGAGGTTAGACTGGGTTGGTCCCCATACAAAAAAAAAAAAACAAAAAGTAGCTAATGTCCGCCCCTAAATTTAAAGATTATGTTGAGAGGGCTTCGGAAAATTTTATTTTTATTTTTTTTTTTTTGATCCTTCGGAATACATGTCATTATTTTGGCCTTGGGAAGCTTCACATTTTCGTTTAATGTCCTTTTAAGCTGGCGGCCACCGTGGTGTGATGGTAGCGTGCTCCGCCTACCACACCGGATGCTCTGGGTTCAAACCCCGGGCAAAGTAACATCAAAATTTTTAGAAATAAGGTTTTTCAATTTGAAGAAAATTTTTCTAAGCGGGGTCGCCCCTCGGCAGTGTTCGGCAAGCGCTCCGGGTGTATTTCTGCCATGAAAAGCTCTCAGTGAAAACTCATCTGCCTTGCAGATGCTGTTCGGAGTCGGCATAAAATCATGTAGGTCCCATCCGGCCAATTTGTAGGGAAAATCAAGAGGAGCACGACGCAAATTGGAAGAGAAGCTCGGCCTTAGATCTCTTCGGAGGTTATCGCGCCTTAAATTTTTTTTTTTTATGTCCTTTTAAGCTATGAAGTCGTTTTTACATCATTAGGTCAGCTAACGAAATTTTACTCCCCCTAATGTATGTTTTTTTTTCTTTACCAAACGAAAGCACTTAAAAATTCAAGAAAATGTTGCTTTGAAACCATATTACTAAAACACAAAACATAGAAGTTATAGCACTTAAAATATTTATTGCAACTGTTATTTTACCTGATTTTTATTATACTTAGACCTGAAACTCATGATATTTTTGGAGGAAAAATTGCAGGGTTTGCATTGAAAAGTTAATAAAAATATGCCAAATATCATGAATAGGGGAAGTCAAAGTAAATAAGTGAGTAAAACCTGTAGTTTCGTATTTATAATAATAACGCTATGCGACAAAATCAACTTTTTTCTGGGTATTGGACAAAACCCACTTTTTTGTAGAGATTGAGGCTTAAGTAAACAAAGTACTATCTCCGTTTTTCGAACTTAGCCTTCAAAAAATAGATATCGGCTTACGAAGTTCGAAGTTCGAAATTCTACATTTCGAAATTTAATTTGTTTTGTTAACGCGTTCAACAAATTGATAAAGTAAAGGTGAAAAGTCAGAAGTCAGAGTGTGGCGCTTCACCTCGTTTCACAGCTGTTATACTAAATTTGTCAAAAAAAGAATTAGGCCTTCAAATAAGGGAAAAGAGCGGACCACGCCCACAAAATAAAATTTCGAAATGTAGAATTTCGAACTTAAAATTTCGTAAGCCGATATCTATTTTTTGGAGGCTAAGTTCGAAAAACGGAGATAGTACTTTTTTTACTTAAGCCTCAATCTCTACAAAAAAGTGGGTTTTGTCCAATACCCAGAAAAAAAGTTGATTTTGTCGCATAGCGTTATTATTATAAATACGAAACTACAGGTTTGACTCACTTATTTACTTTGACTTCCCCTATTCATGATATTTGGCATATTTTTATTAACTTTTCAATGCAAACCCTGCAATTTTTCCTCCAAAAATATTATGAGTTTCAGGTCTAAGTATAATAAGAATCAAGTAAAATAACAGTTGCAATAAATATTTAAAGTGCTATAACTTCTTTGTTTATTGTTTTAGTAATATGGTTTCAAAGCAACATTTTCTTGAATTTATAAGTACTTTCGTTTGGTAAGGAAAAAAAACATACATTAGGGGGGGGTAAAATTTTGTTAGCTGATCTAATTATGTGAAAACAGCGTCATAGCTTAAAAGGACATTAAACGGAAATGTGAAGATTCTCAAGGCCAAAATAATGACATATGAATTTTAAAAATCGGACGTCAAATAACCAAATTACAACGAAAAAACCTTTTCGTCTGTATTTCGAAGGATCAAAAAAATATTAAAAAAAAAGTTTCCGAAACCCTCTCAACATAATCTTCAAATTTAGTGGCGGACATTAGCAACTTGTTTTTCCACCCAGTCAACTTGCAGAAACTTTTGTTTACCGAATTACAGTTGTCCGCTTTCGAATCAACTCAATAACTTGTCGTAATAAAATTCTGAATTAATGCAAAGTGGACCATCAACTAAAATAATGTAGATATATCAATCCCCGTGCAATGAATCGGAAATTTGTTTAGTTCCATAATTCCTAGCTTAGCGCAAACTATAATTCATTTAAAAATCGTCTGAAGGTTTCCCCTTGTTCTTTATGTATTTTCTAAATATCTGCAAGTATCTCTATACATGGCACATAGCACATTCGGAATGCCATGTATTGAATTCTCATTCGGCTCTAAGTTTTGCTCAAAGTTTCATGTCACTATCTCATACGGAAGCTATTTAAAACTCATCCGAAAAGTTTTCCAAATTCGGAAAATATTTCTAAATATCTCGATGTGCGCACAACCTATCGAAATTTTTCTCCCCTTTTATATAGTGTCACCGACATCTAGCTCATCGATAAGTCACTTAAAAGCCGTTTTCAAATTCACAAATGCTCATCTAATTAGTTCGAACCGTGCGCCACCTAACGGAGTTTTTTCCTTTTGTTTGTTTGGAGTCTTAATCTTTCTGTGAAGTTTCGTGTTTATAGCTCAATAAGGAGTTACTTAAAAATTTATTGCAAAATTTGTGTTGAATATGCGAACAAATATTCAACCGACTTAATATAAAGGAAATAAAAATAAAATAAATATTACAATTGATTGAAATTTACTGCTTTTAAATTTAAGTTGTTAGTTTATCTAGGTTTGTCCCTTGTAAATTATGTAGGCCCAAGTAGGTCTTTCAAACGATAAAACCACGATAGGGTCGTTTATTTTATATTTTTACAAGATTTAAGATGTATAAAATGTTCTAAATACAACTTGAATACTAATCTTTTAAGTACTTAAGTGTATAAAACAAAATCCAAAACCTTTTGCGGGCGTGAATAAACGCCGCTGTCAACAAGTGGCCTCTTTCAAACTTATAACTAATAAATATGCTGAACCTTTATGTCAAAGTTGCGCTCATAAAGTTTTTTTTTTGCAGCTTTTTTTCTTTTATCTTTTATGTGTCCTTACGACATAATTCCTCGAAAAGTATGTACAGAATCTGCATACTTTTACTTAAGTTATGTACGTATGTATGCATACTTGAAGTTGCAGGTGTAGTGTTGCTTACATGGCAACTTTGTATGTATTTGTGTGCACATTTTTTGCTTGAAACATTGTAACAAAAATTCCATAATGTTCAATGTAATGTGCTGCAGTAAAACATAATTCAAATAATGCTACAGTTAAATCTAAGCTGAGATGAAATAATGTAAGTAAGTATGTTGAAAAAAAATATGAGAATAATAACAAAAATCAGGTAAAACTACAATAAATAAAATATATGTACATATGCAATAATAACAACAAAAAGTAATTTATGGGAGTATAAAAATGTTGCCAGGCAAATAAAGCAAAAAAAAAAATGTCACTCATACGCAGCGTCACACCGCATTTGCTCTATAGCACGAAATCGTAAAGAATGCCTAAGTAGATGAGAATTGTCACAAATTATGTATACATATTTGTGTATATTCGTACATAATATTCTTATTTTTAGAAATCTTGATCATGCTTCAAAAATTGTAAGAAGACATATAAATGGTTGCACTAAGAACTTGATTTGTGTGAAAGCCTCTAAACGACAGAATAAAAAGCAAATGATGCATGAAGAAAATGTTGTGGGATTAAGTGTGTCATATGTATTTAATAAAATATTGGGGTGAACAAACACGCTTTCTCGAATCGAAAAAAGATGCCTGATGTACATGCATACACATGTCATTGCTTTTAAGAATTGAAAGACTCTGATTTGACTACCCAACTAGTGTAATTTTTTGATTAAAATGAGTGAGATGGGGAAGTGGAGGTTATGCAACTTATGCACTGCAATCGTAATGCCAAAAAAGGTTTTTTATTCTCGTGGTCTATACCTTTATGCCGACCCATGTATCTTTATGTGGTACGACGTGTTGAATCCAAAAATGTGTTAAGCTTGAACAAAATTTCGAGTAAAGTTACAAAAATTTTCGAATAATTTTCTTCCGATCAATATGTCGTATGTGGAGATTAAGTTTCCTTTAAACTATTCTGACCTATTTCGTTATAGTGCGAATAAAAACAAGGTTTATTCCACCTTGCGGCCCAAAAAAAATATTCATTCTCTCAAGATTCTGAATTGAACACATCGAGTTATCAATAGATAACTGCGGCTGTCCAAATAAACATACCGAAAATTCTTTTATATCCCAAGACCTATCTATCAGCATATTTTTTGACGTGCTGAGCCCAAATCTAGTCTCTGTTTGGCTGGTACAACAAAAAGTTGCTGATAACCATAAAAAGCGAAACTTCTTCAAGTTCTTAGAAATGATCTCAAAGTGATCCCGCAATGATCACGCAATGCTTTAAAATAATTGACGAACATAACCATCCCGAAATCGCCCGGAATTAATTCCATGAAAGATTATAAATGGTCTCTAATTGATTCGAAAAAAAATCTTGCAAAGAACCCCAAATAGAACGAACTAATAACGAAATTATGCCGAATAGTTTCGCAATGGTCATAAAATAGACAGAAAAGAGTTTCTAAGGAATCCCGAAACAATCCTATACTGGTGAAAATATAATCTCGAAAAAGTCTCTAGATAATTTCGATACAACAAAGAAATGCCCATAAACGATACAAAACATTTTCCTTATTTATAACGAAGCTATCCCCAAACAGTTCCTCAAAATAAGATAACCATAACTATAGGATATGGAAACGATCCCGGAACTACCACGAAATACTTTCGAAAAGGTAGTAATTTGTAAAAAACACGAAATTTTTTAGTAGTTAATAGAACTGATATCGATAAGATCACAAAATAGTCGCGAAGTTATTCCGAAATGTGTCTGAAATTGCTTCGAAAAGATTCAGAAATAGATCATAAATGATTTGAAAAACAATCTCGCATTGAACCGAAAATGGTCTCGAAATAGAAAGAAAATTGTGCCAAAAAATATTGAAACGGAAAAAAAAATGATCCCGAAAAAGTCCTTAAGTTATTCCGTAACAATCCCGAAATAGTCTTGAAATGACCGCGTAAAGGTCTCTAAATAATTCCAAAGAGTGACAACATGGTATCAAAATGATCCTGAATTAGCACTGAAATAGTAATTATTTCAAAACGGTCGATGAAAAATACTGGCATTATATTGAAACAATCGCTGAATAAATCATTTACGATCTGAAATTTTCCCTAAATGATTCGAAGAACAATATCCAAATTAGCCCCAAATATTCTCGCAAAATAAGAAAACATTATCCCGAAACAGTACCGAAATGATCAAGCAATGATGCCGAAATGATTAGCAAATAATTCCGAAACATATTTGAAATTGTACTGGATCCGAGGCTACGGTCTATTTGGATCGCACAACCAAACGTTTCATATAAATTGCAAGGAACTATGAAACAATTTCATATTTCAAAAGGTAATAACAATGATGATTGTCGCATAATAGTACCAAAGTTATTCCCAAATAGAATTAAAATCGTTCCAAATTGATTCCGAAAATGATCTGCATTCGTTTCTGAACAAAATGAAAAAAACAAGCTTGAAATATTCCTCAAATAGCATCGAAACTAAAAGATATGATGACAAACAGTCCCAAAATGATGCCAAAGCGATTCCGATGTGTTCACGAAATTATCCCCGATATGTTTCCAAAATGATTCCGAACTTGCACCAAAACAGCTTTGTTATGAATACAAAATAATTGTGGAAAAACACCGAAGTTATACCGAAAATGCTTTGATGTAATTACAAAATGGTCGGAGAAAAATACCGAAATGATGCCGAAACAGTCCAGAATTAGTTCCAAATATTCCCATAAACAATACTGAAATGTTGCCGCTTTGTTTTCGTAGCAGTCCTAATATGTTCCTAAAATTAGTCTGGAAATATTCTGTTATGATTATAAAACGGTCCCGAAAAAATGTTGCCGAAAGCCAAAAAAACATCTTTGATATAACAAAATTCTTGGTTCCTCAGTTACTCCGGCACACTCCAAAAATATCCACAAAGTTATTCTAGTACAATTTCGATATGATTGAAAAAAGGAACCGAAAAATTTTCGTGACTGATCCCGAAATCAGCCCAAGAAAATTACCGAAATGGCACGACTTAGGTCGCAACACTACTACTCAAAACTGGTAATATTACATTGAAATCGATTGCCTTATGATAAGAAAACGATAAATTTTCGATAGCAAATTGTTCAATTACTCAAACATTTTTGTGTTTCGATAAATAACTTTCCAATAAAAACAAATAGAGTTTAAAACATGTTGGGCGCTACGCCTACACTTACCCTATAACACACCACTTCTGCTTACATTGAGGGCTCCATCTCACTGGGAGCAAAAATGTTAGCACATCCAAAATGTAATAAGGGATATATGTTGTTAAGGTTAACATCTTAGTTTTAATCCACCTTTTCATTGTACCCAGGTGATATACAGGGTGTTTATGCGCTCTTGTCGAAGGACTAGGTGAAGGGTGTGACTAAGACTTCGTCTAAGGCCGTCTTCAGCTGCAAGACGTCGCTTCAAGCTGAATCCAACTTCGAAAATATAACACTTGTATGGGTACCTGGCCACAGGAACATTAAGGGCAATGAGAAGGTAGATGAACTTGCAATAGCAGGGCCCTGCCGAATGCTGCGGGGGCGGTCGAGATGCATGTTCCATTTACACCAATCTAAATAAGTATGCATGGCAGATTCAAGAAGTTAAGTTGCCTCTAACTGGTACTCCTTGCAACATGCAAGATAACCAAGCACACTTGGTCAAATTATATAGTTGAAGAACGAAGGACCTACTAAAAAGGTAAAGGAAGGAATCACTGCTACAATTACGGGGCACTGGCCGCTCGGCCTGCACGTTGAGAGAATGCGGATCCATTTCAACAGCATTTGCAGAAGCTGGGGCGAGGTGGGCAGCAAACAAACAGTCGCACACTAAATGTGTAAATGCCCAGCCCCATGTGATTTCGTTCATTTTCATAAATTGAATTGGTGTCTTATTGCGCTCTTATCTATCAACTAGACCATGTATATTAGACTGTGTCGATTTATTAACCGATATCGCTCATCGATTTTTCGATAAGATTTGGGTTTAGGAAAAAAAGTTTCACTACGCGTACCCAAAAAAATAATTTTCGAGCCTGCGAAATTTAAATTTTTGGCTTTTTTCGACTTTGATTTTTAATGTTTTTTTCATGACCTACTAAAAAAATTTACAAATGATTGTAAAATTTTGATGTATACCCTGTCCAACCCAAAAATGTCCGCTAAAAAAATATTTTTTTTTTTTCAAAAAACTGTTATCGCCAACGTTTTTAGCGGGTATTTTTAGGTCGGACAGAGTATACATATGAAAATTTTTTTAGTAGATCAAAAAAAAAAAAACAAAAAATCAAAGTCGAACGAAAGTAAAAAAAAAAAAATTTCGCAGGATCGAAAATTATTTTTTTGGGTATGCGTAGTGGAACTTTTTTTTCCTAAGCCTAAATCTTATCGAAAAATCGATGGCGCGATATCGGTTAACTTTCGTCCATACAAATCGACCCACCCTAATGTACATATTTAGTTACTCGTAAAGTGTGCAGTGAATGCTCGCGTGAATGACTAAATTCTACCATACCATAAGCGAAGATTTTCACATATCAGCAATAAAAATGAAAATTTGACTCAAATAATATAGGGAGGGGGAGGAACCAAGTAAGTCATATGAAATCAGCTGTGGGTGATTTTCACCAAATTTCTATTCAACAAGCTGTTTAACGTAGGTATCATGTTCTCACTTATCACAACAGCATTCTCAATTCATTTCTTTGTCTAATTTTTGAGCGCTAAGTCCAAGAGCTTGTCATCACATACTCAACCAAAGTTGGTGACAGTAGCAGAGAAAATTTGTGTTAGATTTGTAAATAAAATCGAGCAAACTGTCAAGACGCACATAAAATATTTCCAACAAAAGTGTTCATGCTTTAAGAGCGTATTATTATTTGTTGTTGTTGTTGTTTTAACTATACATTACTCTTTACAAAGCGATTGCTTTTCGTTCACTTTATACTTGTCAAAGTATTTGCGAAACTGCCACTCTTTCTTTCACACCACAACAAACAAACAGGCAAGCAACAGATCACACATCTTAAGACATTTACTTTCACATACACATTTTGATATAAGTATGTATGTATATATACGTGCATTTGCACTCAATTCCACAAGCACATTTAGTTAACAATGCTCTTTTTACGTTTCCTATGCTATTTTCTTTTTAAAATTTCGGTTTGCGTATGTGTGCTTTTGGTTAAATGTTGACGATTTTATTTAACCAGCAAATCCTTAAGCTGCTAGATGTTTCTCGTAATACTATCAGCTGTCGACATATGTTACAACAATATTACGAGCAGATAAGCATGTTAGCATATCTTTATGTTATGCTATTATGTGGGTTTTATAAACTTTTAATATTTCATTGTTATTTTATAAGCAAAATATATTTTGAAAAGCAGCATAAAAATATTTCCTAAGAGACTCAAGTGAAAAGTAAAAATATTTAGTGAATTATTCGAACTGACGTTTGTGTTGTGAACTGATCATTAAAAAGATTTTACTATCAACACTTAATAATCCTTGGCAGAATATTTTTAAAACTTGTTGGATATCAATCAGGTACGATTGCTTACCATCAGCTTTAAAGTTCAATTGGCGCTAAACCGGTCAAACAGTTATGGCCGTTAAAAATACTTTTTTTGTTGATGAATAATCTTCTATTTGAATAGCATGGCCTAGCAAGCATGGCCGCTGTGTTTTAGGTAAGTAGGTTGAACTGGCCGGTCCATGAGGACCTCATATAGACTGGTTGAGTCCGTAGTGTTACCAGAAGTTTGTTTTAACGACCAAACTGAAAAACCCTATCAAAAACCAGGACCTATGTTATAAAATAACTCCGTCCTCTTGGCAAATACTAGAAGCTCGCTGTGTTTTAATTTGCTTGAATATGTTGATGTCTGCATAAAGCTAGTACAGGACATTATTAAATTTATTTTCTTTGCGGGTTGGGATGGAAAACACCAATGCATCACAATTAATTCCGTCGCAGAAACCATGTGTCTATAGATTAGAAACCAACCTTTTGGAAATGTCGCCAAACCAGGAACTGCTTTCGCTTTATTTCAAGGTGGCATTTCATATTTCTAAATTTTTAAGAGCCTTCTGTTCTGTCTGCATCCCAGTGCCAAATTTTCGTTCTGAATGTGGTTTCCACGAAGTTGCTCGATTTTTGCCACTCTTCTGCTCCACTCAGCATTTTTGTTGTGGCATGGTGTCCATCAGCAGCTTCCGTTTAAATTTTTTTTGGTATTCCAATATTTGCCATTAACCCGCTTAGTAATGGAACCTGAATGAATTCATCGCATATTGAATTTGCGTCTAGTACGTTAATCGTGATTCCTAAATAATTTATTACCTTCTTTGGTGTTATATTTCCGAAGAAGCTTTCAAAGCTAACTTCGAGCAGTGTATATGGTCTCACCACTATTTTTTCTGCTGCGCGAGTCTAGCCACTCTTTTGTATAAATCATGAACCATTGAGCCTTATGTGCACTTCTTCTTTTCGACTTAAAATGAAACGTCGGGCATTCTACTATTAAAAATTTCATCATAGCTGGTGTTTTACAGGAGCATCGCATCGATAAATGATCCATGTGCTGCTTTGCATGTAAATTTCATGGCTCTCATGGCTTCTTATGTTTGGTGCACAAGGACATTATCACTGAGATAGGATCTGGTGACGTGCTGTTGATATGATAGGATTTGAAATCGCTGCTGTAAGGCAGGCAGCATGATTTCCACTTTCGAACTGTTGAAAGCGTCTATGGTTGCAAGGAGGAAAAGCCGCTTGATTTTCTTATTAACTTGCTGTGATAGTTTTACCCTATTAAGAACGATTGCAACTAAAGTGCATTTTCGATACTTGAAGACACGTTGTTTAGATGATACAAGGGCTTCAGCTTATACTATGGAGTCTGCGATACATGACTTCAGCGTATTCTCCGTCCGGATCTTCCACTGATTTTTCTCATATTTTTATGACTCTGCTTTGACAATAGCTCTTTTAAGGCAACTACATATTGTATACACTTGCCTTAAGGGTAGATAGATACGACTTACTTCTACTCTTTCCTCTTTTCACAAATAAACGGGCTTTTTGCGTTGTTTAGCCGGTAACATATGCGTAGATTTGTTTCATGGCTATTTGACCCTCTTATTTCAATATGTGCTTTAGTTTTAGCTTCTAATGTTGTCGCCCTCGGCATTTCTTTTGGCCCTACTAGAACTGAGATGCTTTCGAGTTCTCTGCCCGTAAAGTTTCTCCATCCTCGTTTGGCTTCAGAGATACTCGCAGATACCGTCATGGTATTTGTTATTGTTTCCTCGCAGTTTGATCTCCTAAAGGTGATCATGAGTCGAAATTTAAGACTTCAAGAAGTCATTGACATTTAAGTTAAATATTGTAATGCACGAAATTCGGCTCAAACTCGTAAGGTTAGCGTACACACAAAAGCGTTTTGGTGTCGATAAAAAGCAGCGCTTTTTTAATTAACTGGCCACATTCCACTTTCGTGAATTGCTTATTAGATTTATTAGGGCTATTATTTCTTAAGCCCATCACCTCCTGTCAGGGTCAATTCGACTCAAATCGTTCATCCTGCTTTCTGCTCCACATGCTTAACTTGTAAAGGCACCACGCAATCCGCTGTGAAATGTATCAAGCTGATTCAGTGACTTTAAGACTGTGCGCATCTTTTATTTCAAGCTGTTCAGCCAGAAAGTATGCGAAGATTATTTTTAATGCTCAAAACGGTACCCTCGAAGGTTTTAGTAACATAGAATTTGAGGTCACCAGAGACTCGGCTGCTGAAAAAACAGGATTCGCTACGGGTAGGTGAGGTTGATAATTTGGTTAGAGAAGCTATAAATTGCTAGCGCAACCCTTGAAAGAGTTTCGCTACACAACCACTTGAATCATTTTGGTATTTTTGCCGCTGAGGTGTATTGTCTTTATCCTATTAATTGATGTTCTACAAAATTATCTTTTAGTAACTAAGTCAAATCTTGTTGCTCCGTAATATTTGCTATACCAAGGTGGTGGGCTCATTGGCTTTAAGGGCAAGATGATATTTACTCGCCAAATTTTACTTATGAAATAGGATTTATTATCCTCTTTTATAAAATCCACGAGTCCCGAGGTTTAGCGAAATTTCCACTGCCACTTAAACTCGGCTCATATTTATACATAAAAGTATTTAGCCTGAAAATATGTGATGTTTATTTACGATGCACCTATCAATTTCAATTCAAATCGAGAGCTAATTTCCAGAATAACAAAATAAATTTTTTTAAAAATTGATCCTGTACTGCCGAAACAGTTTGAAAATACCCCCACAATTATATTTGGTTAGGCACCCTAATGTATATACATATAATGTGTATTTTGCACTTCAGTGCAATGCTACATTCAACTGTTGAGCGACAATTTATCATGGCATAGATTGAGTTGACATATACAAACGAGTGGAAAATCGTGGTACAACAGATGCAAACAGCTGTATGTATGTAGTGGTGCATGATAAGCATTTGCACATACATATGAACGCTGCATAAATACGTAATGCTGGCTTTAAAAACACTTTATTTAAAAGCCAAAAAAAAAAATGTATTTAATAAAACTTGAACAAATATTTGTATCGATAGATTTTTTTATAATTCGATTTTTGTATACAATAAATATTTGGTATGAAAATATTTTAATTGACAAAAATTTGCTTCGTTTATCTGGGTTAAACTAATTGCCGTTGCCAGTAAAAATTTTAAACACTACATGAAAACGCCTAGAATTCTGTTAAAATAACTTATGATGACAAAAGCATTTTCAGCCTATTTTATAAAATTTTACTAGAATTTCAGTTTCGTTTTCTTTCTGATTTAGTAATATCCTTTCGAAGCAACAATAATGAAGCTTTGCTTAGGAAAGCTTAATTAACTGAATTTCTATAATAGCCAATTACTAAAATATTGTTATGATACGAATATTTTTTTACTAATGATTTTATTGGGCAAAAGTTTGTATATAAGAAAAAATAATTAAAAAAATTTGTTTAAGTTAAAGTTTATGAGGAGTGTGATGACTAGCACCTAGGACCTACCTAATTATTTTCTAGATTTTAGTATTATTACTACTTCATGTAAGTATTGTTTTCAATAAAATTGTTTCACTTAAATTTTTTTTTTATTATTTTATTTTCAAGTTTTCAGGCTTTATTTAATTGTCCATTATTTCTCATTCTATTTAGTACATTTAGTGACTCATTATTACAAGGACTCTTTCCTGACAATTTGTTACAATCTAAGTCCTCAATACATAATCCTTCCAAAGACTTTACTCGACTCTGCGCCACTTATGCTTGCATCTCCTCGAACTCTAAAATATTTTTGTGTCACTTCTACCGGATTATATGTAATATTTGTTCCAAATATGAGCCAAATCGGACCACAAATACGATTTTTGTGAATATCGCGATCCTTGCGCCACCCAGGGCGATTTTTTCTTATTATTGGATTGTCATCGGGTTCTGAACTATATTCCCAGTTTCAAGCTTGTAGCTTATCGGGAAGTTACTTAAATTTCAATTACAAAAATCGTGCACAACGGCCGTGCAGCCTGTCAAGCCAAGCTAAATAAAACCGTGTAAAACGGAAATAGTCTTCTAAAAAATTTTGCGCCTAAAAATATGTAAATTTTCTAGACACTTACCTCCAAAGACGTGTGCTTTAACAATAAGCAGTAATGCCATTAAAATAGTAACTCCTTTAACAACAAAGTATGCCAATATTTATTTATATATCACTTGCAAATAATAACTTATGCGATATCATGATTGCAAGCCAAAACGCGTTAACAAATTTGATATATTGTGCAACATTGGGGGCATGCCGCACGTATGTCCTTATCATCATATTCACACATTTGGTCAATATAATTGAACGTGATTTGGTGATATAGCGTGAACAATAACGATACATACTCAATGCTGCATAAACGAAAATAAGCCTTTTCTTTATATAATCGTTACATGCATAAAATATATAAAGTCATATTTCTTATGAATAAGTTTTAAGCGTACTCATTAGGCTTAATTGATTTGTATAGATCGAGTTTTTATGTAATGGTCTGAGCAAATGAAATTTTGTGTAAAAAAAGGTTTATCAGAACATGCCTCTCAAATCAAATTCGATAGTGCACCTTATAGAATAGAGTCTTTGATTCGCTAAATATAAATACCGAAGAATTTTACCACTTTGGTCGTTGTTTCCCAAATATTCCTATACATATATAAATCGCCAGAATTCAGTATATAATTTTACTAAGGAAACTAGTTAAAAAAACAAAAACTACATATACCGTGGGAAAGTGCAATCATTTCCCTCACAAACCTTTTTATTTTATCCAGCTTTATACTGGTGATATATATGGGGTATTCCATCCCATTTCGACCAATTTTGACCCGACCCCTTTAGAATTGGCTGAAAGTTTTTCTTCTTTTTCTAGCTTACGAAAGACGTTTTTCAGAAGTTTTTCAAATTTTTTCATCCAACTCAAAAAAAGTTATGAATTTAAAAAAAAAACACTGTTTTTGTCTTCAAAATGCTTTTTTCAGAAGTTGACCGTTTGGGATCTTTTTCTTTTCTTAAATTTGTTTTTAAATGTACTTTTCGGAAAAAATTCAAAACAATTTTTAAAGTTTTTTTTTTGTAGTTTTTCAGTTTTTCGAGATTTTTCGAATTTAGCCCTTTTTTTTCTCATAAAAAACTTCAATCAATTCTGCAATCATCCCCACTAATCTCGGAGTGGGACGAGAATTTTTTTTTATTTAATTGAAAAAAAAAACTTTAAAATTTTTTTTGTATTTCTTCCGAAAAGTACATTTTAAAACATATTTAATTTTTATATGGCAGAAATACACCCGGGGCGCTTGCCAAACACTGCCGAGGGGCGACCCCGCTTAGAAAAATTTTCTTCTAATTGAAAAAACCTTATTTCTAAAATTTTGATGTTGCTTTGCCGGGGTGTGAACCCAGGGCATATGGTGTGACAGGCGGAGCACTCTATCATAACACCACGGTGGCCGTCGTGTTTTATTAGTTTATTTTAATTTTATATACCTTAATTTTGATCGTGTGCGGTTTGTTCAACTTCGCTGCCTAAAAGTAGACTTAATTTTTTTGCAAAAACTTGGTATGGAGAAAATATCGAAAACCTAAAACAAGAACAAAAGCTCAAATAATAAAGGAAGCATTTTCAAAAATAAAACCACATTTTCAAGGAAGGTAGTTGCCTCTTTACATTTTTATAAAATTAAGATTCAGTGTTCTGACAGGTTTCAGAAATATAAAGGCTCCTTTTTTGGTCTCAAATGTGCCAGCCTGATTCACCTTCAATTTTGATATGCCCACATCGAACTCGCTTGAACTACCTAGCCAAACAGTGTGCCATGGTCCAGAGCTATGCTGTGAACTCACAAAGGCAGACACTAGAGATATCATAAGTAAGTATAGGAAAGAAAGCAGTTCAGACAACACTGGATTGACTGCCAAGGGAAAATGAAGCCAAATTTTTTATACTCCCAGCAATGAGACAATTAGGCAAACTGATTAGTTTAAGCGGAGAGGACCTACGAGCTCTCACTGGGTGCAATACCTGTCCCTGTAGTCTACGATATCACCTAAGTAAATTTACTCGATACTCAAATCAGCCGCTTTTGTGAGTATGAATGCCGATTCACATACTTTGACTCTCCAGGCTAGGTGTTTCTTAATATCTTCGTGCTGCGGAGTAAAAAGCCTCCACATACAGCTTTCGGCTGAAAAGTCAAGCCTAAATAAAGGTCGCAGTGCATTGAAAACTAATAATAATTATCCTCTGTTGAGTCTTTATTGTCGCTGTTAAGTTGACTACTCATAAAAGATTCTCGGGCGCAAGAATTTAAAAGCTAGTGCGACGAAGTCCTATTCGATTTACGTTTGCAATTTGTTTAACTTATTATGTAACTTTCTTCCTCTAGCCATTTACATATGCTAATCTAAGGACCGAATTTGGAGATAATTATGACCCTTATCATTAAACCACTATGCCGTCAGAAATTGTTTAACCTGAGATTCCAAAAACTAAACAGTGTTACAAAATATCAGAATCTAGAAAAAAAACTTCAAAAATGGACGTCTCTGTCACTAAAACTTGACACCATACTCAAACCAGCTAGCGAACTCTAAAAATCGCAATTATACCCGTTACTCGAAGAAACTTTTCAGAGAGTTTTAACATTGCTAAAGGAATCTACTTGCATGATTTCAGGCGCACCTGATAATATTTAGATGTTAAATGCGGGGCGTATTAGTCTTTGATTTAGAATGTTGCTAAAGTCATTGTGACTTTGTTATGGGTTCATTAATTTTAGGAGAGCCGCGGCTGTATATATATCTTGTTTTTTTAACTTTCTTAACTCAGAAAAAGACCTCACGAAGCGCCTAAAAATACGCAACAAATTTATATGACAATTACTTGATCTAAAAAATTTTTGTCATGCTTTTAATTTATTCGCCAACACACTTAAAATACAAATAAATTTTAACAAATTCTTATTAAACATAGATTCATATCCAAAATACCCACGCATTCCGCTCGCAAGTATAACCAGTAAATTGTGAAGCCAACAAAAAGCAAATAATATTAATGTAAGCAATGAAACGACAACAATAATAATGAGAATCATTGCTCATCTACAAAACTGTTTAAACTTTTCTCTTTATCATTTATCTTCTTCCGCACGGTTATCCTTTAGCTATTTCAAATTAAACATGATTGAGTGCTTTTCTACAGTGTCTTCTTCATTTGACGTTGCCTACTTTTGTGCGCGTATTTTGCATACAAGACGACTGAATGCATAAATAATATCTGTAGTTACAATATTTCAATTTCTTCCTTTCATTTATTTGAACAATTCTTTTCCTTTATTAAAACACGCACACACAAATATATGTGCACGACCCAAACACGCATTTACACACATATACACCAGCACGTTCATACTGCTACAACTCATGCGTCTTATTTGAGCATAAACAATTTGTGGCCTTTTCAATTTTGATTTGACCTTTGTGCTCTACAATGCGCAATGCCCCCAGCGCGTGGGTATTAAGAAGTTTTAAGTTGACTTAAAAGTGGGTTTATCAAATTCAAATTTTTGCTAACTGTTCCTTTCATAAGATTTTAACCATATTGACTCATTTTATATTATAATTAAATTATCGTAAACTTTAATGGTTGAATGTGCAACAGTTCGGGTTGATTTAATACGAGTTAATATGTGTGGGAATTATGTAAGTTGAACTGTTGCCAGCATAAGACAAGGGTTCTAAATAATTTAATGAACCTACAAATATATTTAGCTACATGTTCTCAAAGATCTCAAAAGATCTCAAAGAAATTTGGTGCAAAGTTCGTAATGAAATTTAATTAACTATCAGAGTTTGCTCTACAGAAACCAGAATGTAATGCTTGAGGGACAACAGTTTTATCTATATATACAAAAATCAAATTCGGTGTGTGTAAGTGTGTTCCCTATGGAAACTTATTTCCCACACTTCAATCATGACCAAATTTTGGTTATAGGTTCCTTCGATCAAGACGAAAGCTTTTCCTATTTCAGAACTAAGAATTTTAAATCTAATTTTTTTGTTTCATTTTAACGTGCGCCACTGGGTTGTGCGACAAATTTTGTATGTCAGCAAAAGTTAATCATACGCCATGTACGTACTTAAGTGCAGAACTTTTGTTTGGTCAAAGCATTGAGTTCACAAAAAGCTAAAGCGATTGCATTGAGTGATTTAAGTTTTTATTAAATTAAAGCATTCCATTGTACAAAATAGCTGTCTATATGAGATGATAGACAAAAATTTTGCAGCTAAAATATTTTGATTAAGTTATGAGATTTTGAGTATGAGTTGTGTGTGACAAAATAAAATAAAGCAAAGAATGATAAATTAGAGGAATGAGGGATCTAAGAAAAAAAAAGGAGAGAGATAGAGGTTGTAAAAAAAGAAGAGGTAAGAGATAAGGAAATTATAAAAGGTAAGAATGAGATAAATTGGGAGATACATTGTGAAGAAGATGAATAAAATCTTATATACTGATTGCATGACTTTGAGTAACGGCAAGGAATACGTTAAAATACACATTCTTATTTAGATTAGTATCTGCCCAACCCGAGCAACGCCGAGTATCCTGTTAGTATTTTTATAAATTTTGGTCCGAGTATCTAAAGTTGTAGGTTTTAATGGAGAAGAGATAAACCCTCCAATAAGTATCCCGAAGGAATCAGAAGCTGATTTAATTTCTGTCGGTCCACCTGTCCATCTGTCTAGTTAAACGCAAACAGTGCCTCAGTTCTTTAAATATCTTGATGAAATTGGATGTGACGGTGTCCGGCTAATCATTATTCAGCACTGAAGGGACCGTGTTACTACAGCAAATATTCCCCATACAAACGATTTTTTAGATAAGAGTTTTTTTCCAATTCTTCCTCATTTTCAGGACTGAAAGCTTAAAATTACACTATGCAACTCATTATTTAGATTTTACGAATTGTCAAATTTTCATCAGATATTCGACAGACCACCAGTCAAATTCACGGCGTATGCAGATGACGTTTCAATCATCATAAGCGGCAGATGTCTACCAATAATCAGATCTCTCAGGGCTCAAGCGCTTAGGGAAGTACATGCCTGGAAATCTGGAGTCGAGTTAACCGCCAACGCGGAAAAAACTAAGCTAGTACTAGTGACTAGAAATATAAGGTTGCTAATTGGGCTAAGCCTAAGCTTGGACGGGGAACCCTACAAGAAAAGTAGAGCATAAAATATATAGGAATTATGCTAAGTAGCAGGTTGCCGTGGAAATTCTAGGTGGAAAAGAGAGCAAAGAAAGCCTGCGTGACACTGAATGCATACAGAAAGATGCTAGAATACGCGTGAGACCTATCACCCCAAGTAACTCATTGGATATTTACGGCAATTGTGATCCTTGTTTGATAATTGGGGTGTTTGTTTGGTGGAACGACATACAAAAAAGTTCGTATACCAAAAAACTAGAGTGGGTATGCACATTATCAATGCTAAGCATAACTTGAGCTTTAAAAAACTACCTCGGCAGCAGCATTGCATGCCATTCTGTACATCTCGCCTGCTGACCTAATGATGAAATAAGTATAGGTATAGCAGTAAGCTCCTTCTAATACAGGTCCAACGGAGTATATGGTCTCACGCCTGAGCTTGGAAGCACACCTTGGGGCCACAACATAGCCTGAGCGTTAGCGCAAGTGAGCAAAAATGGTGGAACATACTAGGCACATACATATCGATGATTCGACATTAACGGAAGGGGTCGCGTCTGCTGTTTGCTGTGACGATCCACAAATAACTAGATCCTACAGGCTGCCATATCACTGCACTGTCTTTCTGACGATAATTTTAGCCGTTAAGAAAGCAACAGAAATTCTGGAAGGAACGTGTTTAAGATACATCCGTGTCAATATATAGATAAATTGGTAGTCAGCTGGCGATTATGGCAACATCTCACACAGTACGAAGAAGTGTCCTGGAAAGTAAAAAGCATTGGAAAGACTTAGCTCAAGCTGAATCATACATCTCTACTGAGTTCTTGATCTCAAAAGCATAGACGGTAACGAAAAGGCCGATGAGTTGACAAAGGAAGGTGCAGCACCCGTTGAATCCATGGTAGGCTTCCCAATCTATTTGGGAGAAATCAAAAGACGACAGGAGTGGCATATGATAGAAGAGCGGGGCTGCAAAGTTTCTAAGATCATGTGCAAATCCTACGACATAAAACTCAGAAAGTTGATCATATCTATGAAGATGGAAAACTTACTGCTCACGATGGGCATACTAGTTGGGCACTGCATTCTAGTGTCACATGCTTAAAAGTTGGGATTCGTTAATACCAGCAGATGTAGAAAGCGCGAACTGCAGGAAGAAACAGTTGACCACGCTCTGTGTTCGGTTCCTGCCTTCGCCAGATCAAGGAAGAATCAAGGCAAGGGCGCTAGAACTTCATGCCAGCTCGGAATATACTAGACTTGTACGAGCGGAAGCACGGCGAACTAAATTACCACTCCACGCAGATATTGAGTGGGCACGGCGGTTTGAAGGAGTATCTACATAAGCGTAGGATAGAGGAGGAACCGAGTTGGAAAACGCAGAACACGATATGTTTCATTGTCCTCGCATTCACTGCGAAAGATCCTCTGTACACAAAATTTTTGGAGAGGAGACTTGCATTAGGAATTTAGTTCCCCTAATTTGCAAAGACATACAATGCTTGACTGCGGTGAGTAAAATGGCATTTCTAGTGATGAGGCGATTAACGCATGCCGAAAGGGAGCGCAAAGAAATGCGCATGAAAAGCGGTAGCAACTTAAAAAAAAGGCCAAGGCTGCAGCTATTAAGGCCGGTAAAGGCCTCGAGGTAGAAATTAAGCTAGGTCCCAGAAAACTTCTAGTACTTTCCAAGAGGATACATTTTACAAATTCTGGTAACACTATGGAAACATTCAGTCTATGTGAGGTCTCATTAACCGGCCAGTTCAACCTAACGTAACCTAAGTGGATAACAAAAAAAAAAATGCAAACCAGAGAAAGACGAAACGTGCAGCAAAACGAATTGTAATATTCATGTATTATTTGGTTTACGATTAACTGTGAATTAATTTATTTGTATGTAAAACCAATAATCCACTTAATCCTATAATTTTTTTTCAATTGACCGTAAATGCAGCATATTTCGATTCAATAGCTTAAAATAATATAATATTGTGCGCAATTAAATATTAACTGACTTTGGCATCAATTGACGAAAAGCTTATCAATTTGCAGTAATACCAATTAGTGAAATAAATGCACATAGCACATGAAGATATTAGGCTGGTTCAATGCTATCAGCTGAAATTTTTATGACACCATTTTGGCATGACACGATTTATTTCAATTTTTTTATTCGACCAAAGCTTTTATTATTATTACAAATTTATTAGAAAAAAATTACAAAACTACAGAAGGTGATGATTGCAGGACAAATTTTTCAATTCGTCACCAGCTACGTTCTTTTTGTTGTTTTAACATTACGTTTACATTCATACACTACCTACGTCAGGGTTGCTCCTTGACAAGTAAGAGTTTAACCTGTTACATTATCCAGAAGGAAGTTGGACCAGGGTAACTCGTATCTCGCTCGGTAGTCTGCATTCTTCTTCTGCAAAGCTTCGCTAGTGTATGTTGATAACGAAACCAAAATTGTCCAATTCTGAGTGGAATAGATTGAGAGCCTCTTTATGTTTATCTGGATCAAACGGCTGCGTAGGCAGGTGGCAGATCTAATAATAAGTAATAATGCTTACGGAGATGTTTCCAGTAACCTGTTGCCCTGACACCTATTCGTCTACTCGAATACAAAGCAACAGTCGCTATTGAAACCAGTCGCTTCTACCTGCTATGCCTTATATCGTTAGCTTAATGTGAAAATGTGCTAAGTCAACATTTACGAATTTTACAGGAGATGAAAAAAAATTAATAATTTTTGAAATAAACTTCTTTTTTCAAAACTGTGAATGAGGATGCCTTAATTTCTTTAGAGTCTAGAAGCTTTGAAAAAGATATATAAATATCATGTATGCCAACCCAGCAGCTACTTTATGACTTAGCACAATTTCCCCACTCATAAAATTTTTTCTCCTGATTTAGCACTTTTTACTCAATATGTTTCTCAGTCACTCCTCCCCTTTAATTATTGAAATATAACATTAAAACTATATAATTCACAAAAAATACTGTTACGAATATTAGCAACAATAAGAGGTACCACCATCTCTAAGCCGATGCTAAGCAGTGACTGTATGCACATCCATAAATCAGTCATGTATCTACATAAACGAATAAATGATTATGTCTACACATATTTACGTACACACAGCGGAGAAGTGATGCACAAACTCATGCAGATATCTTATCTGAGATGCTCCCAAAAGTATGCAATTGTAATTGTAGAAGTGTCGCTCACAAATACACGCGCATATGAGAAGCTATATACGTGCATCTGTAGTTATAATTATATGACGGTAACTAAGTAAATTCTGGAAGCGCCTAGAAGATGCCACGAGGAAATTACAGAGTATAAAAGCACCAACAATAGAGGCGCGAGAAGCAGTTTTGATTAAGACGCTATCTGGCAAGCAATAGCAGTATTATTTATTGTGAAGTACTTTAATAAACGCCATTTTTCCATTATTCAATATTGGAGTTATTTATTCAACAGTTTAGTGATTCGAACTTTAGTAGAAGATTTGAAATAAGCGGAATTGCAAGTAAATTCGTTACAATACTATTTATTTGTCAAACTATTTCTAGCGATTCTGATTTGGACTCTTTTTCCGGATGGTGCGCAGACAATTATTTATATTTAAATTCAAACAAATACTGTGTTGTGTCTTATTCCAAAAAGACAACTGCCACATACTTTATCTACAAACTAAATGCTAAATCTCTTAATCGTTGTCAAGGGAGTTAAGACTTGGGTGTAATTTTTAACTTCAAACTCTCTTTTTCTAGTCACATTGACTTCGTTGTTTCAAAATTTTTGCAATGGTTGGGTTCAGTATACGTAACACCAGTGACTTTAAGGACCCTATGACGTTGAAGGCAATTTATATATCCTTGGTTAGAAGTGGTCTTCAATATTAATCAATAATATGGAATCCTTCCTGTGAATCTAATTCCTATACAATTGAGAAAGTTCAAAAAATGTTGCAAAAATTGCTTTACGTATGCTTCACTGTCCAGATGGCCTCCCATCATATACCAGCAGGCACAAATTGCTTGGTCTACAGGCTTTGCATGACAGAAGAACTTTTATCTCACTCATGCCTGCCTATAATGTAATAAACTTTAGCACGAATTGCTGTGATTTATCTTATTTTGTCATTCCATATATTCCACTGCGTGATCTTCGGCATAATAGATTATTTATCGAAATAAGGCATAAAACGAATTATGCTATGAATGAACCTATAACTAGGACTACACATAAAGCAAATCGATTCAGTAGTGTTCTTAATTTTAATAACAGCTTATATAGTGTAAGCTTCTTCTTTTTTAACTAGTCTGTAACAAAGCATGTAGTTATCGACATGTAAGAATTGAAGTAGATTATGGTCAGCGCAAAGCATTTATCAAACACCAAAGGCATGTGAATTGGGTGAATCCAATTTCAAGGGGTTGTGTAGGCAACCCTCTCAAAGGGTTCCCAGCGTAATATATAGCTTCTTCAACCCAATTGCCAACTCACCTAACCGTGGCGAATCCTGTTTCATTGACAAATCTGGCGACCCCAAGTTCCTCATGGGACTAGGGGGTGGGGAGGACGGGATGGCCTAGAAGGTTTAATGTGGTCATAAAAATCGTTCCCGAGATGGTCGGACTAGTACCTTAATAGTGCTTTATTACCGGAACGTACGATCTATATGCGGCAAAGGACCATCAAAGCCTTCGGGGAGTGTCTTTATCGTTAATGCAACAACAACAACAAAGCATGTACTTTTAGACTGAATGAATTAAATAAGTAAATAAAATGCGAGCACAAAGAAATAACTAGTAATTCAGATTGATATTGTAACGATTTTACTGCCATTCCCCTTATTTGCAATCTTCTGCCAACGTTCGTATCGCTAAACTGTTGAATAAATAACTCCAATATTGAGTAATGAAAAAATGTCCTTTATTAAAGTACTTCACAATAACACTTATACTTTACAACTAGCTTGCTTAATAACCAAACTGATTGATAGCTCAAATGAAACTCTACTATTGCCCGACAGATTTCGTGCTTAATCAATAACTGCTTGAGAGCTCAAATCAAACTGAATTCCAGCGCCTCTACATTTGCTGCCTTTTATACTCTCTGATTTCAACGTTCGCATCTTCTAGGCTCTTCCATTTCCAGAATATACTAGTTGCCATCGGCTCTCAAATTTCTCAGCTGTAACTACAATTGCACGATTTGATAGCTTCTCTTATTGCATACCTTCAGGAGTATCTCAGATATATGCATGTGTTTGTGTATTGATTCTCCGCTGCTCGTATACGTACATGGCACATATGTGTAGACGCAATTATTGTTTCGTTTATGTAGATACATAATGATTGATCTATGGATGTGCATCATATCACTGTTTGGCATCGGCTTAGAGAGAGCAGCACCCCTTAGTTTTGCTAATATTCGTAACAATATTATTAACTGGTTGACTTAGCATATTTTTTTGAACAGCTGAAGACTTAGCACATTTACACATCATTGCAAACAGCACGTAAAAACTAAAAATTAAAATATTTGTTTCTTGTGAGAGATGTATTTTGAATTCAGTTTTAAAACTGCATTAAAATACAGTTTTTCAAAAAAAGTGACTTAGCACATTTTCACATTAAACTAACGATATGTAACTATAACGCTGCTCGTTATGTTTTTTCGTTTTATAATTTTCCATTTCACTGAATTTTCTCTTTTTTCTACCCAGTCTAATGTGTATATCGCTTTAATGTTACTGGCCGAGAGGAAAAATCCGGGATATGTTATTATAGAAAATTACACACACATTTATGTGAGTCATTCATACACTTTCCTGTGTATGTAATTGTTAAGTGCATGTAGGCGAGCCAGCGCAAAAAAAAAATATAAAATTTATAAAAATAACTTTTGTTTGTAATTTTCTTTTTTATCATGCCATAGTGTCTCGTTTCACTGTAGATGTTTGCACGTATGTGCGTGATGTTGAAAGTATGCATACATATCTACACATACGTGCATTAAATGCATACAAATAAATATATGCAGAAACAATTATCTTTATTTAAATTACATATAACATGAGTAAGCTTCTGATTGCTATTTGATTATAATAAAAAGTGAAGTTTCGGTTGCAATTTCTTCGAATCAATTGTATGTGAGAATAAGTACATACTAGCAAATATGTATACATGTATTTTAATTTTTATGTATTTTTTTTTTTATACTCAGCTGTACTTATAGACAGGTTGGATAACGGTTGGCTGCACAAAAAAAATTGACTAAGTCATGTGCGTTCTTCCGTCTGTCCGTGCGTTAACAAGATAACTTGAGATGTATTCACCAATGAACTGCAAAAATGGAACACAACAACGTTCGATTACATTCGGCAACATGATCGTGTTCAATGATCCAACTTGCTTAAACGAACATAATCGACATTGATTTAAAATCAACCAACTTTTGCATGCGTGAATATAATCAATTCAGGCGTTTGCTTGTTTGCTACAACAGCGATTACATTCATCGGAATGAAAAGGCAAGTATGAAAACTCCATGCGTCTGAATATTTACATGATTCTTCTGCTCTTACGTCACGGCGACAAGCTACATATAAAAATACATATAATCATTGCTTACGATTGTGTTTGTTTGCCGAATTAAACGATACTAGTTCTCGTGCTTTGATTTTATCTCCGCTTGCCTTCGTTTGATCAATACAATCGTACGCAAAAACCTGTTCGGCAATTCGATTGCAATCATGCTAACAGAGTCATGTAAAGACAGATGATGAGTTAATTCAATTACGAGTTTATTCGCATGATTCATTGTGATTGCAAGTTTTAGTGTTTGATTAAATCAAGAAAATTGTGATTTTTGCAGTTCTCTGGTATTCACCAAATTTATATGAAGCGAAATCGGATGATAACCGCTTCCACTCTTTCGATATCAAAAAGTTAGAAAAATGAAAAAAACTAAATAATTCAAAAACGAATACGAACAAGAATGAAACTTGGTAGGTCGATTGGTTTTATGAGGTATAACATAAATTCTAAAAAAAATTGGAATATGAGCGTGGCAGCATCCGAAATTGGTTTAACAAGCCGTAAATCAAAAGCCGTTAAAGATATTACATTGAAATTTGCCAAGTTGTATAGACTACGTGCAGATAATCAAAATCGGTTAAGGACCACGCCCACTTTTCCTAAAGGTCTAACCTTAACAAAGTTTTGAATAACACTATGGTATTTAACTACATTTGACTGATATTCTACCACAGTAGTAGTATGATTGAGCTTAGAACAAAACCTAAACAAATTTTGATAATGGGCGTGACCCGCCCCTTTTTTTTACCCTTTCAAAAATACTTCTAATGCCATAAGTTGAACAAAAACCTCGCAATCCGAACGATATTTTGCATAATTGTTCGGTTTCACCCGAACAAAGACTTTCTTACTTGTTTTGTATCAGCTTCACATACAATTATCGACTTAACTTTTTTTCTATGTACCATCACTTAGTTGTATTACAGTGTATGGAGAAAATAATTACTTTAAAATACTGCAAGTAGACAAAATTTCAAAAAAGTTCAAACTAAGAACAGAGCCTTCATTTTGCCAAAGGTGTTGCGTCCTTTGAAACAAGATATGCAATCAAATTTTCTAATTTGATTCTGTTTTTTTATATATTCGCAATACAGAAAAATACGAAAAAGGATGTTTCAACGGCATTCGCCGCGAAAATTAATTTTCATTAAAATATTTATATACCAAATGAAAACGCATTGATTGCGAAAGCTTTTTAATTTTTCCCCATATTTACATGCAATATATTTATACGCCTTTGAACGTCGCTGCGAACAAAAGCATTATGTGTAGCATACTTTTAGGCAGTCTTTCTTGTATTGGATTTCAAATTTCAAAGCGGATGGAGTAATCGATGAAGTAACTCTTTTTATATATATATATTTTTTTAATTGTTTAAATAAGGTTGAACTCATGGACCGGTTATCCTACATATACCTAATGAATCCAAGTGTTACCGCAAGTTTGTCCAAAGACAAAAGTGAACAAGTAAGGAAGGCTAAGTTCGGGTGTAACTGAACATTACATGCTCAGCTGAGAGTTTAGCTGCCTTCTTCTTTTCCCTACAAATTGGCCGGACGGGACCTATATGTTTTATGTCGACTCCGAACAGCATCTGCAAGGCAGATGAGTTTTTATGGCAGAAATACACCCGGAGCGCTTGCCAAACACTGACGATGGGCGACCCCGCTTAGGAAAATTTTCTTTTAATTGAAAAAGATTATTTCTAAAATTTTGATGTTGTTGTGGGCGGAGCACGCTACCATCACACAACGGCTGCAGCATTCCATAGTACATACGTTTGCGAAATATCGACCAAATTGTAGACAAAGGGTGAAATTTTTTGGAACGATTTTCCTTCATCCTTTGTCAAATAAGGGAACAACACCATGTAGGAAAATGAACCTAGGGTAACCCTGGAATGTGTTTGTACGATATGGGTATCAAATTAAACGTGCTAATGAGTATTTTAAGAAGGAGTGGGCCTTAGTTCTATAGGTGCACGGCTTTTCGAGGTATCGCCATAAAGGTCGACCAAGGGTGACGCTAGAATGTTTTTGTACGATATGGGTATCAAATTAAAGGTATTAATGAGGGTTTTAAAATGGAGTGACCTAGAACATCATCTGTCAGGTACCGTTATTTATTATTTATGTTGTAATACCACGAACAATATTCCTGCCATGATTCCAAGGGCTTTTGATTTCGCCCTGCAGAAATTTTTCTTCTTCTTCTACTTAATATGGTAGGTGTTACGCACAGTTTACAAAGTTTTTTCTAAAGCTATATTTTGCGTCAACAAACCAATCCAATTACCATGTTTCTTCCCTTTTTTCGAATTTGGCATAGAATTATGGGATTTTTTTAATTTTCAGAAATATCGAAAAAGTGGACGTGGTCATAGTCGGATTTCGCCCATTTTTAATACCAAGATAAAGTGAGTTGAGATAAGTACGTGAGCTAAGTTTGGTAAAGATATATTGATTTTTTCTCAAGTTATAGTATTAACTGCCGAGTGGAAGGACAGAAAGTCGTCTGTGTATAAAAACTGCGCGGGGCTTCAACCGATTTCGCCCATTTTCGCAGAAAACTGTTATCTTCATATAAGCTATGCCCTTACCAAATTTCACAAGAATTTGTAAATTTTTTACTTATGGCATTATGAGTATTCTAGACAAATTAAATGAAAAGGGCGAAGCCACGCCCATTTTCAAATTATCTTTTATTTTTGTATTTTGTTGCACCATATCATTACAGGAGTTTAATGTTGACATAGTTTACTCATATACTGTAAAGGTATTCAATTTTTTGTTAAAATTTGACTTTAAAAACTTTTTTTAATGGGCGTGTTCGTCATTCCAATTTTGCTAATTTTTATTTAGGACACACATAGTAACAGGAGTAACGTTACTGCCAAATTTCATCATGATATCTTGAACGACTGCCAATTACAGCTTGCAAAACTTTTAAATTAGCTTCTTTTAAAAGTGGGCGGTGCCACGCCCATTGCGGAAAATTTTACTAATTTTCCATTCTGCGTCATAAGGTCAACTCACCTACCAAGTTTCATCGCCTTATCCGTCTTTCGTAATGAATTATTGCACTTTTTCTGTTTTTCGAAATTTTCGATATCGAAAAAGTGGGCGTGTTTATAGTCTGGAGTCACCCGTGGTCCACCTTTATGGCGATATCTCGAAAAGGCGTCCACCTGTAGAACTAATGCCCACTCCCTTTTAATATACTCGATAACACCTTTAATTTTATACCCATATCGTACAAACACCTTCTAAAGTCACCCCTGGTCCACCTTTATAGCGATATCCCGAAATGGCGTCCACCTATAGAACTATGGCCCACTCCCTTTTAAAATATTCTTTAATACCTTCCATTTGAAGCCCATGACATATAAACACATTCCAGGGTTACCCTAGGTTAATTTTTCTAAATGGTGATTTTCCCCTATTTTGTCTCCAAAGCTCTCAGCTGAGTATGTAATATTCGGTTAAATCCGAACTTAGCCTTCCTCACTTGTTTTTTATTATAACCTTTTTTGAAAATACCTTTTTAAAATATACACATACATATATCTTGCGAAACTTTAGCTGACACATATATAATATGATATTATTTTCTAGGATATAATTAATGGTGATTTATTATGTGATTAAAATTGTTTTTTGTAATCAGATACAAATTGTAATAAATATTTCTTTTCTTGTTCGTCATTTGAAAGTATTCTACTATATTCTTCCATAAGTTTTACTCCACGTTCTGCTGTGTCGTTAGCTACTTTTATATTTATAACAGAATCCTTAGCTTTTCAATACGTTTCTGTATCCCGCCAGTATAATGGATCTACTTCCAGAAATTGAGATGATATCCCAAACCGACCAAAAAAACAATTGTATTTCCTGTTACAAAATCGTGTAGTTCTTTTTCTATGAATTTACTGATTTCACTGGGCCTTAAGTATAACCTCTTCAAATTTTCTGTTTCCTTGTCGCAGTTTTCTATGCTTTTGATTTTTTCCACAATCTTTTTCTTCATGGTACAAGAGACTTCATCATCGAACAATGCCAATGCAATACATATTTCAGGCAGGTACCATAGGTGGTTACAAAATTTATTGCAATGATAGATATTTTTTTATTAACATTTCGGTATTTATAAATTTCTTTGATAAAAGATAAGTCTTGAAGAGGTGCTCTATGAGGATTGGTATAGTTAAACCAAAGCTTAAAATAGGATTGTATAATAATCGCGCATATACTTGCTATCGAATTCTCTTCATACTCCGTTTGTTTAAACTGTTCACGAAATAAATATATTTTTAAGCAATGCAATGCCTTAGGCATCCACCGAGCATGATGAGTGGACCCTGGTACACAAAACTTGATGCCATCACTTGCTCCTAGCCATAAAGACGTTAATTCCAATTAATTGTATATTCCGATCAGTTCTCTTTTTAAAATAAAATTTATCAATAACAGGCTTTATTGATCTAAGTCCAGCGTGCAAATAAAACTAGATTATTTCACATACTTATGTTTTTGTTGTTTTATGTTCATGTTTTCGATACGAAATCTAATAGTGTAAGTGTTTCTTTTTAAAATTTTTTACTCATTTAACTATCTTGTAATTTTAACCTTTGTTTGTGGCAGGGATTTTTTAAAATAAATACCCCCCTGAAGATGCTAACAAAGATTAGCGAAACGTTGAGAAAATAGTGAAATAATCTAGTTTTATTTGAATGCTGGACTTAGATCAGTAAAGCCTGTTATTGATAAATTTTATGTTAATTCCAATTATTCCCTATAGTCATCTCTTACTATTTTCTTTTTCAACTCTTCCTTCGAGGAACTTAGAATAGTACCTTTGCTATCGCTTAAAAGTAATTTCAATTCGTTATTTTGTAGCAAATTTTTAAAACTATTTTTGTCGATGATTTTCCAATTTTCTTGAAGTCGCCGAAATAACTGGACGTCTTTACTAGTATTTACTGCAAAATAGCATTCGAAACCCCTCTCAGCAAAACTTCAAAAATATGATGATGATAAGGTAGATACAAAATTTTACGCTCAAGTTTATTTTCTAATAACGTTGCAGCTCCTTTTATAACGCCTGTCTTAACCGATGTCGTATCAAAACAACAGGCCACAACATCATCCTTCAGATCCTATTCAAATAACAGTTCATGCAACGTATCAGCTATTTCCGAGCCTGTTGCAGCACATAATATTGGGCCTCCTATTAACTGTTCGCCATTCCTGTAAGTAACATTAACTGTAAATCATTCCACCTTTTCACGAACTGTTATTTCTGGAAGCAGATTTCCATCATAATGCAAAGTGTCGTAATTTATCTATTTAATAAAACTTACTATAAAAAATTTTTTCATTCAAGAGCAGTATAGTTTTAATAAGAAAACGTCGAAACCAATATATATTGTAACGAATTTACTGAATTCCGCTTATTTGCAACCTTCTGCTAATGTTCGAATTACAAAACTGTTGAATAAATAACTCCACTATTTAAAATGGCCTTTATTAAAGTACTTCACAATAACACTACTATTGCTCGCCAGATAGCGTCTTAAATCAAACTGATTGTCGTGCCCCTACTGTTGCTGCCTTTTATACTCTTTGATTTCTCGTTCGCATACTTCTAGGCGCTTCCATTTCTAAAATTTACTAGTTGGTTATCAGCTATAAAATTTACTACGTTTATAGCTTCTCATATGTATATGCGCGTGTATATGTGAGCACAATTATAATTGCATACTTTTTTGGGAGCATCTCAGATAAGATATCTGCATGTGTTTGTGCGTCTCTACTCTTCTGCGTGTACGTACATATGTGTAGACATAATGATTGATTTATTGATATGCATACAAGTCACTGCTTAACATCGGCTTAAAGACGATAATATCCCTTAGTGTTGCTAATATTCGTCACAATATTTTGCCCTGTAACTCTGTTATTGATCGACCGATTTTGAAGATTGTGGCCATTTTAGAAAAGTAATAAAATACAAATGTAATTACGGTATTGAAAAGCAGTAAATTTTCGTAGAGTTTAGAAATATGGAAGCCTGAAACATGAAATTGTAAAAATTCGTATTTTTTCAGGATTTCAAGCCCTTTGCGCTACCTCTAAATCTTTTTGATTTTCATAAAGCTTTGTATATAATCGTTTTTGAGCTATTCGCGTATTTTTAGGGGGTGAGATCAAGAATCCAAACATTTTTATTTTCCTCCATATAACGAAGGGCCATCCTAACCCACATATGGGTACGGAAGTGTGAATGAAAGGAAAATTTTATTCTCAATGCCTCTGTACTTTTTAAAGGGGTTCTCAATATTTGGTATAAAGGTTTCATGTACGATGTAATGAAATGGGAGAGATAGAGAGTGGAAGAGGGAGTAAGAGTGGGAATGGCAATGAGTGTGGGAATTCGAATTAAAGTGAGAGTTGTAATGAAAATGGGAGTGGGCTTGGGAGAGTGAGAGGGAATATAGGAATGAGAAGGGGGCGCAGATAAACGGAAAAAGGAAGGGACAGGAATAAGAAGAAGAAATGGGAGAAAAAGCTGCAATGTTAGTCTATTCGATGATATATAGAGTGATAGAGGAAATGGAAGTCCATTTTCAAAATATAGCGCAGGATAACATCTGCCGGGTAAGCTGATTTTGTATGAAAGGCATATGCAAGCAAATGAAGCTAAAATATATAAAAAAAGATAAAAGCGTGTTGAAAACCATCTTCGAATATTTCAAATCTGAAAAATATAGCGTTTCAATAAATAAACAATTTTCGTGAAACCAACAATCTCGGTGAAACCTTTGATAACATCACAAAATTGCCTGATGATGATTACGTTAGCGGTTTTCGAAATGGTTCCATCGCAATATGCCAGTAAATGTTTCTCTCTTTTCAGTTTCTCTTAGAAAACATAATGTTTGAAATTCAACTATTATAAGCCGGTGTTAAGCTGATGAATTCTTAAACAATTTTCATTTGCTGAAATGTAAATAAATTAATTTAATTCAATTTAAAGATAACCCAGTTAACTTGAATTTAGATCAAACTTCACGAGAGCAACCATCTTTCACTAATTAATTTATTTCATTTATTTCAGAAAATCTGCTTTAAAGAATTCTCCTGTCAATAGGCATTTACAGCTAAATGGAGGTGTTTTTTTGTATTGCATAATATACTTTGTTTTTTTTGTAGTGTTGTATTTCAATTGTTTCTGCGATGTTCGTATGTACGTACTTGGAAGAAACAAAAGAAAACCACACACGCATGAATTAAATGTCGAAACTGATTGATTGAAAAGTTGCTGCCAATGTACCAGTCATTGAAATTGTGGTCAAAAGGTAATAAAAGTGAGATTGTAGGCGAATGAAATGAACATATCAAAGAAATGTATATCTTAACTTGTCATATATAATCACGTACACACACACATATGCTCTATACACATGATTTTTTTCTATACTAAAATACATTTATGTCGTTGTTAATATGCTTCCTTATAACAAGCTTTTATGCTTCCTTCTAGCAGGCATGAAACGTGCTGAAAGCAAGCGATAGTAGGTATATAAACACGTTAAGGTACCTATGTGTATGTATATGTAATAGCAGAAGTCGTACTCAAATGCAATAAGAAAAAAATAAAGATGTATAAGTTCGAGTGTAACCGAACATTATATACTCAGCGTGAGTTTCAATTTTACACTTCATTTCAGATAAATTACGTTTCTACATAACACGTGGCACCGCCGGTCTAAAAAAAAATATCTCCGCATTTCCTTTTACAATAAAACTTGATAAGTGAAATATCATTTATTGAAAACTATTTTTTTTAAGTCATAGCTTATTATTCTAGCCTACGACTCTTTTAAACTTGTTTTATATCTAACTTGTCGTGGTCTATAACCGATCTCGTCCATTTTTTCTAGAAATATTTCCTGCTATAAGGAAAATTTGTGTACCCAAATTATTACGATCCGTTAACTTTTCTTCGAGTTATGGCTCCCGAAGTATAGCAAATTGCTTAGTCATAAAAGGGGCGGTGCCACACCCATTTACAAAAATTTTAGTGTTTTCCAATTTAATGTTATAATTCGATTTAGAAAGTAAAATGCTATTGATAAAAAGCTCTTTTCGCTAAGATAAAGCTTATTATTTTCGTACACGACCCTTTTAACAATCTTTTATATAAAAGTGGGCGTGGTCTTTAACCGATCTCGTCCATTTTTTCTAGAAATATTTCCCCCTATAGCAAAATTTGTGTACCCAATTTTATTACGATCCGTTAATTTTTCTTCGAGTTATGGCTCCCGAAATATAGAAAATTGCTTACTGATAAAAGGGGCGGTGCCACGCCCATTTTTTTTAAATTTGAAGCTTTTCCTATTTATTGATATAAATCCACTTGCTAAATGAAATACCATTGGCATAAAGCTCTTTTTTGAAAAGATATAGCATATTTTGTTGGTCTACGACCCTTTTAAAAATCTTTTGTATAAAAGTTGGCGTGGTCTTTAACCAATTTCGTTAATTTTTCTTCAAAGCATCCCTTATAGTAAGGGTAACCTCTCTGCCCAATTTTGTTACGATAGGTTTAACGATTTTTGCGTTATGATTAATAATATTTGTAAAATTGATTTGATCACAAGTGGGCGGTGCCACGCCCATTTAAAATTTTTTTTTTTTTCAAATTTTTATCAAAAGTCTCAATATTAGTCCACATGTCAAATTTCAACATTCTAGCTGTATTATTTACTGAATAATCAGGGTTTCTGTGTTTTCCAAAATTTTATATATATAAAAAGTGGGCGTGGTTATCATCCGATTTCGCTCATTTTCAATACGAATCTATTCCGGGTACAGATAAGCTCATGTACCAAATTTGGTTAAGATATCTCAATATTTACTCAAGTTTTCGTGTTAACGGGCGGACGGACGGACGCACGGACATTGCTCAATCAAATTTTTTTTCGATACTGATGATTTTGATATATAGAAGTCTATATATATCTCTATTCCTTTATACCTGTACAACCAATTGTTATCCAATCAAAGTTAATATACTCTGTGTGAAAAGCACGCTGAGTATAAAAAAGTACAACTAAAAGAAATTGTCAAATACAGAAAACCAAAAGAGCAAACGAAAATTGTATTTAATTAAATTCGATTTGCTGCAATTGTATTGTTGCTTCTTGACCACAAGGTTTTGCTAGATCTTCGAAACAAATAGTTTCCGCTTTTCTGAATAAGATTGCGTTTCTATACCAACATATGCCAATTAGTGATATTACTATAAGTTAGTAAGTGCAAGGTGCGATAACTTCCGAAGAGATTTTAGGCCGAGCCTCTCCTCCAATTTTTTTTTCCTACAAATTGGCGGGACGGGGCCTACATATTTTAAGCTGACTCTGAACGGCATCTGCAAGGCGGATGTATTTCCACTGAGAAGCATTTGATGGCAGACATACACTCGGAGAGTTTGCTAAATCGCTGCCGAGGGGTGACCTCGCTTAGAAAAAATTTTTTTGTTATTTAAAAAACTTGTTTCTAAATTTTCGAAGTTATTTTGTCCGGGAATTGAACACAGGATCTTCAGTGTGGTAGGTAGAACACGCTAGCATCACATCTTGGCTGCCGCCAATTATTATATTAATATGCTACAAGTAAATTGCTGAATTCTCGGCTAGGGCGCCCTTACATGCTCTTGATGGCGTGAGTACCTGGTGTGGCTTCATGGATGCATGAACTGGGATAGAAACGCAAGTAGCTTTATTGATATCACTCTTGCTCTAATAACTTAGATGTTCAAAAAACCCATAATGAAATCACATTTTTTCCTAGACTACTAAACTAAAGAAAAAGTATTTATAACAATAGGTCCTAGTAGTACTACTGGAAGGTCCGTATTCCTAATACAAAAATTGATGATTATCTTAATACTACTACTGTATGCTTTGCGAAGCTAAAATCTGTGTCATAAAGTAATATTTTTTCTAAAAAACAAAAAAAAAAAAAAACAACACAGAAATAAGGTCCTGAATTGACTTGTTTTACTTCTCATCTTCACAGCTTCTGCAGGAGGAGCTTGTTGGTATGCATCTACATCGAATAATCTACCTGTAATGACACTAGTAAGTAAGTTTTAGAAGAAAATACGTTATATTTTCACCAATCACGGCCAGAAGTGCCCTGAGAACTACCAATCACTCCGTTATATCCATTTATGACTGGTTGCTTTAAGAGTATATTGAGCAGTTTCTAACACAGAAGAAGTCGATACAGAGATACATTCGGTTAATCCCTTTAAGTAAATTTTAATGTTTTACACTTAAATAGTTAATTCCAGCTCATCAGCCTTCACGCAGCTATAGCCAAATACGCTATGTTGTTGCGTCGCGCTGCATGGACTCCGATTAAACAGAGTTCTACCAAAATACCAATAACTTTAATTAAGTAAGTAATCACTTTGGTGAATCCTGCTAAAACGGATGTGGCAGACCAGACTGAAAATGACCAGAGGTTGTGACCAGTTCCAAAAATAAAAATATTAAACTCACCAAGCAAATAAGATTGCAACTGTGTAAATAAACAAGAAACTCATGTTAACATTTTGGATAAAATTCAATTATTGAGGGACTATAATTTCATCTAAAGATATTAACCAAATATTACAAAGTCAACACAAAACACTAACGCAGCAAAACAGAGTGAAAATTTGTGAAAACAGCAATAAAAATACTTGAATTCTTTATGCACAACAACAACAGTTACAAAAACAAAATAAATAAATAACAACAAAAGCCAATTAGTATAAACACAAAAATAATAACAAAGTACACACAACTTAGTCATAATCCGTTTAATGAATTCACAGCTTATCACAATGAAACTAAACGAAAACATAAAAAGTTGCTCATACGACATGTCATACCCAGAAATTGTCTGCGCTTGGTTGCATCCTAGCAAAGCAATGAAATACTGACTGATGCAAATATATCAAAACTGCATAATATATGGCACGAATTTAGCTGATTATTTGGAAGATGAGGACAAGAGGAAGTACTTGCTGTCATGCAAGAGAGAATCAGTGTATTTGTCTCTTGGCAGCCACGGCACTGTTGACGGATATAAATTCGAGAATGTCAAGGATTTCGTCTATTTGGGAAGCAGCATTAACAGTAAAAACAAGATAAGACTGAGTAGGCAATTGAAAAGTAAAGTACTCTCTCGACGAACAAAAATCACGCTCTACAAATCACACATCATGCCTGTCCTGATGTATAGCTCGGAATCGTAGACAGTGTCGAGAGAAGAAGACGGCTCTTGAAGTGTTCGAGAGAAAAGTTCTACGGAAGATTTATGGTTCTACCCGCAATGCGGACGGTCAGTATTGAAGGAGTTATAACCATGACCTGTATGAGATTTACGCAGATATGACTATAGTGTGGCGAATAACAAGACATAGGCTTCGCTGACAGGGTAACGCTATGCGAATGGACGAAGACGCTCCGGCCAAGAAAGTATTACAGTCGACACCGCAGTTTGAAAGCAGAGGAAGGTGGATACCTCCACTGAGTTGGGAGATGCAGGTGAAGAAAGACTTGACCTCCCTTGGTGCTTCCGTTTGGAATCAGCTGTCGCAAAACAGGGATAGCTGGCGCGATGTGTTATGAAAGGGTCAAAAACGTTTTGGCGGTTAAGAGCCAATCAATGATGATTATGGTGATGTGAAAGAGAAATGTATGACTTTACTTTAAAAGGACAAATATATAAATTTCTAATTTTTTGCTCGCGCAAGCAACAACAAAATTAATTGCTAGTGGTATATATCAAATATTCTAAAGGCAGATAAAAACAGCAGTGAGGGTAATGTAACTTGAAATGAGGAAAGCAAGAATAGAAACAAAACAAAATAGAAACAAAATTCATAAGCTTACACAAATTAGCAAAACGTGAAAAATATCAAATTTGTGCCAATGTCAGATTGTCGGAATGTGTTGGCTAGGCATGCAAGCGAGAAAAAAATAATTACGAACAACGAGCGAAATTGAATGAAAGAGCGATGGTAAAAGTGGGCAAGTTCTAACAGATAAATATTTACACAGTAGCTTAAGAGCGCCCTTGTAGCATAGCGTGGGCAAACAATTTGATGTTCAAATTAAATGAACAAATTTGGTAACACTTGTTATATGTTCAGCTGTATTTGTTCTTATTTGTCAGTGTTTTTTTTTTTTTCTATTTCTCATTATTTCTGGTGTTTGGAAATTTTTTTTAATTATTGTTGGTGTAACACAAAATTAGCAAACATTGCGTGTGGTAGGATTTCGCTGATAAGTAAGGAATTTGTGCTACTTTTCTGGTTGTAAGTTACTTTGTTGTAGTTTTTGGTTTTTGTTTTAATTTCAGTTGTTTTGGAAACGACAAAAATGTAGACAATTTTCTAGTAATTGAATTTTGAGTGATGATAAGATGATAAACAACTTCAACAATTAAGATCTACCTAAGCAGGATGACAGAATATTTAAATTTTGGCATATAGTTTTGTTGGTGTTTTCGCTGGATATGAATTCAGTAAAATTCTGTACTGACATTGCACGACAGCGGTGCACACAGCCATATTTTACGGCAGACATATTCTAAACATCTTAAACAATCGGAATATTCCTCGGAATGCAAGGCCGGGCATTAAGTGCAAAGTTTTAGGTGAGTACCTGCCATTGTTGGCCTAACCTCACGTTGCATCCATGCATACATGTCCAGCCCAAGATTTGCTACCTTGTTCCTAATCGATGATGTGAGTGGACACACCATCACCTGGGTAGGGTTGAAGGCTTATTTAATACCTTTTCTGTTCTAAGGTTCATGGCACCCGGTTGCAATATAACTCAGAATACGAGCTGACCAACTCTTTTCGCATTCGGATATCAATCACAGCCACCAAAATGCTCCCAAAAGCAACTCCCGCAAACGAGCAGAACGGCGCAAGTTCCGCGGGCTATCTGCTCCCCATGGTACCACTTTAAAATCTTAATATGACTTTCGCAGCCGAAGCTACTGCCGGTTGAGTATCCACCTACTCCGGACGGTGCCTGGATACAAGGCCAGACAAGCACAACCAATTGAAAGGTTATGCTAAATTCCAAAACTTATGTTTTCCGTTCGGGTATGCAGACTTAGTTAATATATCGAAGTGCGCGAAGCAGTAATCCAGCTGTGCTTACTAAGCATTGCCTTGGTATTAGGCTGAGTCACGTAAAGACACTGTCAATCAAGACCAAAATCAAGTTAATAATTCAATCAAATAAAAAAAAGAACATCATAAGGCCCTCAGGAATATTCATAAAAAGACGTCGAATTTCAGTTTCAGGGATTGACCGGTAAGACATTTTCTTAAAGACAAATCCCTAAACTCGTAGTTGAGGATAGTAACTTTCCCATAGAGACTCTAGCTCAACTTAGATTTGGATACTGTAATAGGTTAAACCCTTACTAAATCATAATCAAACCCCACATACCCAATTTGTGTCCCGCTTGCATAACACCAACCATTTTTTAATCGCAATGTGGAACCAGCGCCTTTAATACCCTAATCTCTCTTGTCCAACCCTGTTAAAACTGCAAGTTTCCTCGAACTCACGTTAGAGGACATAGAAAACTATTGCACTTATTGGATGGAGCGAAACACTTCTACAACAAAAACAACAATAATAATAACCAAAATCAAATCTAGGATGAAAACTGTACTTTTTAAGGACAATGCTATGAGAGAATGTACCTAGAATATCCTGACCCTTTAAAAGGAATATATCAATGATTCGGCAACTAATTGATTTCGTCGTGTATGCAAATGCTGCCATACGCGATGAACGGATCACGGCAGGAAGGCAATAAACCTTGCGATATCTGCAACAGTAAAGGCTTCTGGTAGATAAAAGCGGCAGTTTAGACTTGGTGTGGGTTTTATAGAACAGAAAAAAAATTTTGAAGTCAAACACTATCGCTTACAGTTGAGAATAATCTTTATGTCGCAATCCCAATAAAGGCCATAACATAGAATTTTGTTTGCGTCTACGCAAATAATGCCACCGAAGTAAATGATGAATCTTTTTGTAATGAACTCAAGGTAGATTCAATCGCAGCCAACACCATGACATTAATACCATTATTGGCTATTTAAACGCCAGGGTGGGCTATGAAATGAAATTTGGTCCTTTAATTGGCTCATTTAAACTTCACCGTGTAACATCTCCCAAGTGATTGAGGATGGTTAACTTCAGCGCCGTTTAAAATCATATGCAGTTTATATTATTAAAACACGCTTTCTGGTACTAGCCGGGCAACCCCGGTAACGAATTTTTATCCCTCAAATACATTAAAAAGGAGTTTTTTGAAATAGAAAACGCACAAAAAGTGCGATAATTCATTACAAAAGACCGATAAAGCGACGAAACTTGGTAGATTAGTTGAACTTATGACGCAAAATAGAAAATTAGTAAAACTTTGGACAATGGGCGTGGCACCGCCCACTTTTAAAAGAAGGTAATTTAAAATTTTGCAAGCTGTAATTTGGCAGTCATTGAAGATATCATGATGAAATTTGGCAGGAACGTTACTCTTATTACTATATGTACGCTTCATAAAAATTAGCAAAATCGGAGAAGGACCATGCCCACTTTTAAAAAAAAATTTTTTTTAAAGTAAAATTTTATCAAAAAATTTAATATCTATACAGTATATAAGTAAATTATGTCAAGATTCAACTCCAGTAATGATATGGTGCAACAAAATACAAAAATAAAAGAAAATTTAAAAATGGGCGTGGCTCCGCCCTTTTTCATTTAATTTGTCTAGGATACTTTTAACGCCATAAGTCGAACAAAAATTAACCAATCCTTTTGAAATTTGGTAGGGGCATAGATTTTATGGCGTTAACTGTTTTCCGTGAAAATGGGCGAAATTGGTTGATGTCACGCGATAACACGATAACTTGAGCAAAAATCGATATATCTTTACTAAACTCAGTTCACGTACTTATCTGAACTCACTTTATCTTGGTATGAAAAATGAACGAAATCCGACTATGACCACGCCCACTTTTTCGATATCGAAAATTACGAAAAATGAAAAAAATGCCATAATTCTATACCAAATACGAAAAAGGGATGAAATATGGTAAGGTAATTGGATTGTTGTATTGACGCGAAATATAACTTTAGAAAAAACTTTATAAAATGGTTGTGACACCTACCATATTAAGTAGAAGAAAATGAAAAGTTCCGCAGGACGAAATAAAAAACCCTTAAAATCTTGGCAGGTATTACATATATAAATAAAGTCGCGGTATCCAACAGATGATGTTCTGGGTCACCCTGGTCCACATTTTGGTCGATATCTGGAAAACGCCTTCACATATACAACTACCACCACTCCCTTTTAAAACTCTCATTAATACCTTTAATTTGATACCCATATCGTACAAACTCATTCTAGAGTCACCCCTGGTCCACCTTTATGGCGATATTTCGAAAAGGCGAACACCTATAGAACGAAGACCCACTCCCTTTTAAAAATACTCATTAACACCTTTCATTTGATACCCATATCGTACAAACAAAGTCTAGAGTCAGCCCTGGTCCAGAAAGGCCCACTCCCTCTTAAAATATTCATTAACTCCTTTCGTTTGATACCCATATTGCACAAGCGAATTCTAGAGTCACCCTGGCCCACCTTTTTGGCGATATCTCGAAACGGCGTCCACCTATAGAACTAAGGCCCACTCCCTTTTAAAATACTCATTAGCACCTTTCGTTTGATGCCCATATTGTGCAAACAAATTCTAGGGTCACCCCTGGTCCATCTTTATGGCGATATCTCGAAAAGGCGTCCATCTATAGAACTTAGGTCCACGCCCTTTTAAAATACTCATTAATACCTTTCATTTGATACCCATATCGTACAAACGCATTCTAGAGTCAACCCTGATCCACCTTTATGGCTATATCCCTAAATGGCGTCCACCTATAGAACTATGGCCCACTCCCTCATAAAATACTCTTTAATGCCTTTCATTTGATACACATGTCATACAAACACATTCCAGGGTTTCCCTCGGTTCATTTTCCTACATGGTTATTTTCCCTTATGTTGTCACCATAGCTCTCAACTGAGTATGTAATGTTCGGTTACACCCGAACTTAACCTTCCTTACTTGTTTTTGCTATGAAAAGCTTCTCAACGAAAACTCGTCTGCTTTGCTCCTGCAGTTGGCAGCTGATATATAATATATTGATACTGCACCGCCCAGTTGTGGAGAAAGTTTATTTCTATGTATTCCTTTTTGCGATAAGCATACCAAACGTGTGATATTTTTAGCTCCTTAACCTGCTCGTATCACGCGTATTGTTTGAAAGACATATGTCGAAATTATATGATCTAATTGAATCTTATCAGTGCGGCTGTAGAAAGCGTGATATAAGATAACATACAGGCTTGGTTACTATGGCTAAAAACTATTCTTGAAAACTGTGTTGGGAAAGGCAGCTGGGCGAAGGTTTTAAGATTGGTGCTCTCAATTTACGTCAGTTATGGCAGTGAAAGAATGCCTTGATAAGGATGTGTCTGTATTCTGCTAAGCCCTAATTTAACGTCCAAGAAAAACTAAGCTGCTTTATTTTATGAAATTGCGCAAGATTATAAGCTAAGTAAGGATTAAGAAGGGGCAAAAAGTGGGTCTTACAGTGAAAGTGGACAAGATTAATTACTTGCTGCTCTCATAAGAAGAATCGCTGTATATGCACTTTTGCAGCGAAGCTACTTTTGAACATAGAAATACGAATCTATGGTGAACTGGCTATATGAAAGATAGCAGCAATCGAAAAAACAATGTCAGCATCGAAATTCCATTGATAGTCACTCTTGCCGACAAATACCACTTCGTTCTGAGTTGGGAATTGAGAAGTAAAATCTTCTTATGTCGAACAAGTGCATATTAAGGGGACTTAGCTTTTTTTGAAACATACTTCGAAAAAAAAACAAATAAGGACGGGACTGTCTCCCACTGTGCCGAAGGCCTCATTCCTTTCATGAATGGGGATGAATAATGCTGTTTTGAAATTTCAAAATTCGCCAAATCTGAAAAATCACTTCTATGGGATATATATTATGTATATATACGACCGAAATTAATGATTTTTTTAGAAAACAATGCATGTCTTTTATGCAAACATCCTCAACATTCAAGCTGCTAGCTGTTAAAATGAGGAAGAAATTACGTTTAACCTGTCATCTGAATAATCAGTTGTATCGCATACATAATATATAAATCATCGATCTTAAGGGTTTTTTCAAGTAATAATAAATGCCGTAGCATCTGGAAAATTTGAAGCAACAAGTAGTTCAAATGTGGCAGAAATTACCTTCAACCTCTTATCTGAATAATCGGTTGAATGGGATATATATTATATATACAATCATTTTGTTAAATTTCAATCTTCCTGCAGTTAAAATGAGGAATAAATGATGAGTGATCTGATCCTGTCGTTTCCGACAAATGATCAATCCGACACCCAAATGTACTAGCTCACAAAATTTCATCCAGTTATCTCAAAAATTGAGGGACTAGTTTGCGTTTAAACAGACAGACTCCAAATAGCTGGATAGGTCATATTATGCGCATGCACGAAGACCAAGAAAGTATTTCTGTCGACACCACAGTTGGGAAGCAGAGGAAGGAGGAGACCTGCACAGAGTTCGCAGTAGCAGATGGAGGAAGGTTTGACCTACCTTGGTGCTTTAAATTGGTGTCATTTATCGCGAAACAGGGATAACTGGCGTGACTTATTACGAAACGGCCAAAGTCGTTTAAGCGGTTAAGCGCCAATTAATGCTCAATGATGATGCTGTAGTTGATTTGACCCAAATGAGTATTTGTAGTTGTATCAGTTTTACTCTTAGCTCTTAATATACAAAAATTTCTAGGTGCTCCCCATAAATTCAGAAAACAAAAATTCAGAAACACGTTTTTTCAGAAAATATTAGTCATATATCTTTTTCCAGAAAGAAAAAATTCAGAGGTCAAAATCAGAAGGCAAAATTCAGAAGGCAAAATTTAGAAGTCAAAATTCAGAAAGTAATCAGACGACAGATAAAACATAAAATTTTTCTCAAAATTCAGAGACGTTCATTTATTTGGAAGGAATTATGTATAAAGAAAAATATTAAAATCTAAAATTTTAAATTGTGTACAATAGCAAGCATGTAATTACTTAAATCTTTTCGCGTTTATCTTTTTCAAATGAATTTACAATACTAAAAAAAAACGAAGTCTTTATATTTTATCTTGCTTTTCCGATATGGCTCGCCTCCAGCTGATTGATGCAGTTTTCTTTCTGGTATTGCATATTCGTTTTTTATTTTATTTATGAAATTAAATATGTTAGCGTATGTCCCAAATGCACTTCGAATGACGTTGTGCCACCTTTCGATAGAATTATTTGTACGGACTATACGTACTCCATAATTCGATTGGACGTTGCTGTGTTCCAGGCTGAAAAAAATTTCAGAAATCAAAATTCAGAAAATAATCAGACAGCAAAAAAACATTTAATTTTGCGCAAAATTTAATGGTTTTTTGCTGTCTGATTACTTTCTGAATTTTAACTTCTGAAATTTGACTTCTTAATTTTGACTTCTGTTATTTTACTTCTGAATATTGATTTCTGAATTTTTGTTTCTGAATTTTGAATTCTGACTTTTTTGGCTTTCTGAACAGAGGGTTCTAACTAATGTTTTCTGAAAAAATGTGTTTCTGAATTTTTGTTTTCTGAATTTATAGGGGAACCAAATTTCTAAATGAGCACGTCTACTGCATAAAAACTTTTTAGCGGAAAATTTTCTGTACCAAACAATTTATCTTCGAGCCATAAACAATTAACAAAGAGCACATCTACGTCAATGACAAAGGCAACATTTAACAAGCGAATGACATCAAAAAGTCACATCAATAATGGCGTTTAATATAGTTATACAGCAGCGACTGCATGCGAACACGTAAATCAAACATTTTTCTCATTGGTATTATTCTGCGTTCAATATCCTTCAATACGCACGACCATAATAACTAATTTTGTATTAGCATTCATTTATGTTGATGCCTTCATCATTGGCATTGTGCATCATGGTAACACAGCACTCAACAGTAACATCAATCGCCTATTGAAATGCAACCCTTGACAATAAATTGAAATGTAATTAAAAAATCCTAAATGAAAAATATTACAGTCACAACGCAGTTCACGTATGTGTGTTAGTGAGTATATATGTGTGTTTATATATGCATGTGCATCCTCGCTGATCTTGTACGTATTTACTGTGACCGCTATTTCGCATACTTCGTTAGGCAGATGTAATTACCCAATATCGAAACGGTGTACTAGAGCTGCAGGATTTTTAATGACATGGGCTCTCTGGACGAAAATATTTATTCTGCTGTAAATCGGTGCTATATATTTCACAAAGTTTGTTAATAAAAAATACTGTAAAAAAGTATTTGTATCTACTGTGCTTCCATGTCAGGAAAACAGAAAATACGCCCACTAAAAATCTGGCTGTTACTTTATATTATCTTCTTCAATTTCTTTTGACATTTACTTTTTCACAACAGCATTCAGCATGTGCTTCGATTACTCTGCAGCTACAGTGCTATTAATGCTTTCAATGCATTGCAACCATACAAACATTGACCATATGGAAGCGATATGCTTGTGATATCATAACATCACATGGTCATGACGTTTAATGAATAATCGGAAAGAAGAGCAACTGAGCGTTGTTTGAATTATTAAGATCTCTTGCATGATATTGGAATGAAGTCCTATGTATGTGAGAGGGTGTGCGGGTGGTTTGCTGATATGACGTTAGCAGTTGCCGCTGACATTTCATTAAGCAGACCTTTTGACTTCTAGTACAGCATGATTGCAAGTTTGTGTTGAACAGAGGAGATTTAATCTTCGTACAAAAACTTAAATAACTTGCGCCTGATTTAAGGGAACTCGATGAGCTTTGAGGAACATACTTTTAGGGGGGCCACACAAATTTTATTTAAAAAATACAAAAATTGATCAAATTCAATACTGAGATGTACAAATGCAGTAAAAATTGTAATTTTAAACTTTTCAGTCTTAATAAACAAACTTTTTTTTTTAAGGTTTTATTCAGCTTGACTTGATAGGCCGGCCGACAAGCAGGCCGAAAAAATTTGTAGTTTGAAACTTCTCAGTTTATTATTTTTTTTTTTAATTTAAATTTCTTTTTTGGACAAAAACGAAGTTTTCAAGAAGAAATTCGTTTTAATTTATTGAACATTTAATGGGGAAAATTATAACTTAAAGCTTGTCAGTTTAAATTTTTTTTAATTTAAGAAATTTTTTGTTTTTTTTAAGCGAACTTTTAAAATGAAAAAAATTTTGACAAATATTTTAGGAAAGAAAAATATAGCATTTTAAAACTTTTCAGTTTTAATTTTTCAATAAAAATCTATATTTTTTTGCTGTGTAAAATGGAAGTTAAGACTTTGATAGCGACCGAAAAATCTGTTGTTGAAAACTGTTAGATGATTATGTATTCCTTTTACGCTTTGTTCTTAAATTTGTTTATCATAATTGTGCACGCTGGATCACCTGATTTATGTATTAGAACGGTGCTACCGCAATATATGCTAGATCACGTGATGTATGTACCTACTGACGAAAATATTGTGGGGCATTCCGCATTTTTTTAAAAAAATTTTTTTTTACTATGATTAATTTTAATTTCATAAACATGTTTTTTTTTTTTGCTTTTTTGGAGAAAAATTGAAACTTGAAACTTTTCAGATTTTATTTATTTGAAACGAAAATTAAATTTCTTTTTAATAACATCGAAATTTTTTAAAAAATAAAAAAGTTTTTTTTTTATATAATAGAATTTTTTTAGAAAAGAAATTTATTTTAATTTTTTAAACAGTCTGGGAAAAAGTGCTAAAAATATTTTTATTTATTAATATTTTGGGAAGAAATCGTAGTACGAACGTTTTCGGTAAAATTTGTTTTAATTATTACTTATTTTATAACAGCTTTTTTAATTGAATCAATATTTTTGGGGAAAAAAACGTTTTTTGGATGAACAAGAAGTTTTTATAAAGAAATTTATTTTAATTTATTAAATATTTTTGACTTCTGGATGTTGCCTTCCCAAATTTTACTTCTTAGTTTTGACTTCTGTAATATGACTTCCAATTTTTGATTTCTGAATTTTGACCTCTGACTTTTGTCTTTCCAAAAAAAAGCAGAGCTAATGTTTTCTGGAAATATGCGTTTCTGACTCAATAATCCGCTCATTTCTCTAAAGACACAAAAACTAAGGCTCAGGAAGATCAAAACTACTGAACACTGCCTTCTGATATCATGTGCATATAAGCAAGTCGTTGTCCGTAACAGCAGATATAGGAGGTACCAGCTGCAGGAAGAAACACTTGAGCATGAACTGTGTTCGTTTCCTGTGCACAAGAGGTCACGGCTCAAGCTACTAGGGGAGGCAGAGTTGCCAGAATTTCGAGGCAGTAATTAGGCAAGGTCCTAGAAATCTTCTAATTCTTTTCAAGAGGACGGAGTTATGCTCTAATATAAGACTTGGTACCGACACAATAGACACATTCAATCTATGTGAGGTTTTTATTGATCGGCCTGTTCAATATAACCTAAGTACTACAAAAAGTTTATCAGCAATGAATCAGACTCCCTGATGAAGATGTCGAAAAAGTACCAAAACGCGTTCGATAGCTAAAAATATTTTTCTTTTGCCTAAAAATATCTGCCAAAATGTGCTGAATAAAAAAGTAGTTCAAAATATAGCAAAAGGCAGCATAGCTTCAAATGGTCTACCCAATAAAACTTAACCTCATTCGGCTTGTGCGTTTTCCGCCCCTGGGTACGCATTTTGCATTACCTAGGGTACGGAAGCACGCTACTTGAGCTCTTTGGCTACCCTGTTATTGGGCTAAGCAACCATCTTCCCCTTTCGCGGGGGAAATCTTCTGTCACTTCCGCAGGTCATCAATGTCATCAACATTGCCCGAGAAAAGATCGCCTGGGCTTCCTCCACCCTTATCCGCTTCTATGCGAAATGAACGCTTTCGAAAAAGGTACTTTCAAATGCTACAATATCAAATAGCATTAAAATTTATTTAACATCCCTAAAGGAATTCAAGTTCAAAAAGCTTGCTCCATTTTCATACATCAAAGCAACAAAATAGAATTTTGCAAAATTCTGTTTAATTGATTGCACAGTAAAAAAAAAAAAGTAAGCGTACGTTTGCAGGCGACATAGAAAAAGGACATAGAAAGGCGGAAGCATGCACAAAGAAAAATATTTAATTAAGAAACTCACGGCAATCAATTTGAAAAATGTTGTAAACATCAACTAAGTACTTATCTAAAGCGAGCAGGCGAGTCTAAATAATTTTATCGTTTGCAAAATATTTGCTTGACCGGAAAAATTAAAATAAATTAGTTCCCCTAAAAAAAGCGATAAAACATTTATGTAATAAAATTATAAATTAAATCAAAGCATATACAAATTACGTACAATCCATTCTAGTAGATAGTTCACAGTTTGTATTTGAAAGCAACTTTATATTGCAAATAAGCTCTAAAAGCGTTGAAGACAAAGTTCGAAAACTTTTGTTGAATTAATTCAACACTGCAGGCCTAAAAGTGTTAAAGCAAATTTTCTAAACTTGTAAACTTTGTTGTGTTGTTTGCTGCTTTAATATAAAAGAAAGTTTTCAAATCAGTGCATACACTACACCAACAAGTTTACCAGTTGGTCTGTGTGTGTGTGTGTGTTTTGTGCAGCAAGCATTCGGTAGTTACTTCTTTGCGTTTCCGGCTTAGAATTGGGTGGAGAAGGATGGAGAATATGAAGAGTGGCTTAAATTGAAAGAGAAATTAAAACAAGGTCAAAGGTTACACAGTTGTGTACAAAAAGATTGTTCTGGAACATAGTGTGTATAAAAAAGAAATTTAAATAATTGAATGAAGCGGATTTTTTACTTCATTATAAAACTTAACAATTTTGATGATCCTCATTTTCATGCGTTTTCTCCTTTTTACTTTGTTTTACATGAATATAATTGGCTTACACCGTTTTCACACAGAAACTTAATCGAAGCACCATTCTGTTTAATGAAATAATTAAGTTTCCCTCTTCATACAGGGCCTTTTGTTTCATTAAGCGAACATCTGTCAGCAGCCACAAAAAAATATTTCGTTTTTACAAAAAATTGTTAAAATGGAAAGCATAAATCTTAAATATAAATCCAATCAAAATAAAATGCATGCGCAACTACCCACAGATATTGCACCTAACCAAACATTATTTTCGAAAAGCTATTTTATCTTTTGCAACAAATGCAGCGAAAATTAAATTTTGAATTTTGTCGTGTTTTTCTATGTTTCGTAAATTGTTGAAAATAATTTATTTTTGATTGTCATTTTGTTACATTGACAATGAAATTCATAGCAAAATCGACTGGATTTTTCACTCGATTAGGCATTCAATAAAACAATAATGAGATAATTACGAATTTGTATTTTGTGTGGAGGATTGAGTTCAATTAGGCATTTAATGTAGAAAACTTGACTAATTATTTCATTAAGGCTCTGTGTGAAATTGGCCATAATATTGGCAATGGTACCATATAAAAATAGCAATAATTAATTTACATTGTCATTATTAAGATATGCAAACATAATACGAAAAACAAATTTTGAAAATTTCAAATTTCTTTTCGCAAAATTTCTTAATTGCGTAAGTATTGTAAAATATTCTCAGAAGCTGAATTCGAGTTTGTGAAAAAAAGTGAAATTTTTTTTTTTAATTCCAATTAAATTTTAAAATGTATTTCGAGAGTTTTAAAAAAATTTCGTTTACATATCACTTTAGTCAAATTTCCAAAATATTTTACGGAAAATCCATTTTGGAAAATTTCATAATTCCTCTACTCATAATTGAGTACTGAAACAAAATTTAAAAAAATAACATTTTTGAAAAAAATCATATGCAATATTTTTTAAAGTTAAAATATAATTTTGTGAAAAAACTCTGGAAATTTATGGTAAAAGTCGTAAATTTTGTCATACTTCAAAACTTCAAATACAAATTTATTTCACGAACTTTATTCAAGAAAATTTAAAAGTTAATGCTCAAAACTTTTACTAAGACTGCCCGAATATTGTATGTGCGTCATTTTATTAAATACTAGCATACCCGGCAGACGTTTTTATGCCTTAGATTTGGTCTATCTGCATATATTTTAATAAGCTTTTTCCGTCTAACTCTGCCCTCGCCCCTCTACACTTTATCCTAATCTTTGTATTCATTTCGCCCTCCGTATTTTCGCTTCATCTATCTCCATCTTCGTCTCATTCTATCTCTTTCTCTGTCTCCTTCTCTTTCTCTCTTTTCTCTTCTCTCAAGTTTTTCTCATTCTTCTTCATATCTTATTGCCAGTCCCAGAGGGTGGTATGTATTTTGTTCCAGTCCAATTCCGAGTCTCAGTCCCAGTCCCACTCCGAGTCTCAGTCTCAGTCTCACTCCCAGTTCTAGTCCTAATCGCAGTCCCAGTCCGTCTCTGGTCTCCTTCTCCGGAAAAAAGCCTCGTAAATACTAATATAGGCAAATTTATATACCAAATTTCAGGCAAATCGAATAGGACGTACGTAAATAGGTATGGGGGTATTATTAATTCATGTTTTCATTTCGGCTTCGCATGCGTATTTATCAATTTTGCCAGGTCAATGTGACTAAATCGAATATCGCAATGAAAATTACTTTAAAACTCTGAGCAACAGCTTTCATTTGATATCCACAATACACACACATTCTAGCGGTATCCGGGTCCATGTCTTGGGTAAAGCATTCATCAACAGCTTTCATTTGTTCTCCATATTCTATAAAAACATTCTAGGGGTACCCGGATCCACGTTTTGGTCTGTATCTCGAGACCCTGTGCGTCGATCCTGAATTTACTCCACTATAAACCTCACGGAGTCCGAGACCTTTCTAACGAATGCAAAACCGTGGAAATCGGTTCGTGCGTTCTAGAGTTATAGCGCCAGGAAGGAAAACCCGACTTATTTTTATATTATAGATTCTGGGAAAACGATTTCAAGTAGAAAAGATTTCGAATATTTCGAAAATATTTCGAATATTTCGAAAATATTTCGCTATATTTCGAAAATATAAAGAAAATTTCAAAAAAATGTTAGAAAATACTGGGAATGTAGAAACCTTTTCAAAAGAATTTCAAAGTTATTATTGCTTTACTTACTAAGGAAATTTTTATTGCGGAACCAAAATATAATCTCCTTGCCATCCGTTTTTGACAAATTTTTTCAAAACCAAATACTGGCTAATATCTGCATAGTCTTCCGACAAATGCGTACAGATTTGGATTTATAAGGTGAAAAGTTACCCAAAATCGGCTTATTAGTAAGCTTAATAAACATACATATACAATACATATATCCCATCTCAAATATTTATTTATTTCTACCGGCATCAAATACAAAGAAACGTCTTTAGTAGACATTTTCCCATTGTCATTCGAGTGTCATGAATAAACAAAACCAAATTAGCTTTAGCGGAAAATCCTATTTTTGATGTATTTCTACAACAATGAAAAAGCAAATTTGCGTACAAAATGCATTTATCAACTATTTTGCTTTACTTTTGTTATTGTTATAGGATGTTATATGTACACAGGTATGCTGATGCCTTTCTTTCCAATCCGCAACCTGCTATATGTACGTATGCAGATTAATACAAGAACAAATATATTACTCGTTATCAGAATCTGTGCAAGCAAGAGTAGAATGTGCGTACGTATGGGAAGGAAAAGCATAAATGATGCAAAGCTAGTATTGTGTGCGCTTCAAGCCGATATGAATAGATTAATATGTATATGTGAGCACGTCCTTAAATATACATAAATACATATGCAAATGTACGAACGAAAAATTAAAGCGTATTTTCTGCAACCCTTCATGTCTATGCTTGAGGCCAGAATTTTCTAATAAAGCTATAGCTACGTTGTCAAAAAAAAAATTGTTATTTTTTTAGATAGGAGTTCTGTTATAGAGAAGAAATATGATTGATATACAAATTCTAACTCACAAAGCATACCGGAAATAAATTGTTATAGGCACATCATAAATTTGTGTCATACTCGTATACTTTCAGGCTCATTGTTTGGAAAAGCAATGAATGAAAACACGGTATAAATGTGCAAGGATTGAACACACGCTCATCCTAAAAAGAGTGGTCTGCGATTGTTCTCTTTTGTTTACATTGGGACATAATTGATCTCCTCTAACTCCTTTTGGGTACAGTTGGGACTATCCAGTTTAAAATTTTTGTAGCTAAGTTTAAGAAACAATAAAAAACGCAATGAATAAAACGAAAAAAAAAACCTAAATGGAATTAGTTTCGAATTATTTAAGAAAAATACGGAGCCTGATATCGATTTTAAAAAAATAGGACCATATGTTCCATTATCATGGAATTTGTTTTATTTTTATAACGCTGCGCAATAATACAAGTATGGTTCTATTCTGAACTCATTTTCGTTCAAAAGAAGCAAACAGGATACAGAGGCTACCACGAATGAACTTGAGGCGGGTAAAAATGCAGTTTAACAGTATGTAGCTATGAAAAAATCTTTATGCCAAATTTCGTTCGGATAGGGAAATTTTCGTTTGACTTATGGAATTTAAAGTATTTTGGAGAGAATAACAAAAAAGGGGCGGGTCACGCTGCTGAGGTAGAATATCAGTCAAATATTGTCAAATACCATAGAGTTATTGCGAACTTTGTTAACGTTAGACCATTAGGAAAAGTGGGCGTGACGTTTAACCGATTTAGAATTTCAATGTAATATCTTTAACGGTTTTTGATTAACGCCTTGTTAAACTTCAAAATTTTTGGAATTTATATTTTGCGTCATAAAGGCAATCAACCTACCAAATTTCATGAGCTTGGTGGTATTCGTTTTTGTGTTATCTCATTTTTCTAAATTTTCGATATCGAAAAAGTTGGCGTTTTCAATACCGGTAGGTATTCCTGTCGTAAGTGGCGATTTAAATACCAAACTGATTCAAGGGGTTGTGTAGCGCAACCCTTTCAAGGGGTTGCCAGCGCAGTATATAGCTTCTACAATCCAATTATCAACCTCACCTACCCATTCTCTTTCTTTAACAATCGAATCTCTGGCGACCCCAAGTTCCTCATGGATCAAGGGGGTGGGAGGTGATATGGTGTAGAAGGTTTCATATGGTCATACCAAATCGTTCCCGAGATGGTCGGACTAGTCCTTTAATGGTGCTTGTTAACGGAATGTACCGGATCTGTATTCGGCAAAGGATCATCAATATCGATAACACTTCCCAAGGCTTTCGAGGAGTGTTCTTATCGCTACAGCAACAAAATATCTATCTTGACTCCTTTATACCTGGTATAACCGTTATCCAATCAAAATTATAATAGCCTGTGTACAAGTACAGCTGGGTATAAAAAACATAGTATTGTAGAAGAGGCTTGAAATAATTATAAAATCTGTAACGACTTCCGTTTGGATATAAAGAAGAATTGTCCAACAGCCCCTTGGGCAAAGAGAATGGTCGACGATACCCGGGTTACTTCAGTTCATATAAAGCGACATAAATTGGCCATAATAGCGAATTCCGTTGCAAATCATTTCGAATTCATCCGAGTATAATAGCATTTTTTGCAAGAGAAAAAATTTTCAGGTGTACGAACTATAAATATTAAGTGAACGAAATTGATAGCACCCTGGTTTATGGTATAGCAGAACGCATCTGAGTTTTGGTGATTCCGGTAGCGCATGCAATCATAAAATATTGAACCATTTTGTGGGTCAGCAGATAGAATGCAGCTAGCGAACAACAAATGACAAAAAGGGCGTAGCAGTGCCGGAGCCAGTAATCACCAGCGAATTCTTCTTTACAGGATTATTGCTTAAATATACTGCCTTTTCAATAGATACACCGTACCTGAATGAAAAATTATTTGCGAAATGCCTGTGAGCTGATGTGATGTGCAAAACGGTGGCCCTTTTGTACACTAGCATTATATCATAACCAAAGCTTGAACTGAAGGGAAATTATCTCGACTCGAAAGACTTGTAGGGCGTGATATTTGTTTTTCGACAGAGTTTTTTACTTTTCAATTGTCAACTCAGTCCAAAGTAACACTTGTCAGCAAGAGTTATTTTCCATTTAATTTCTATGCTAACATTTTTTTTTGTGCTGTTAATGCTGGTTCCCAAATAGATGAAATCCTTCACAGCCTCGAACTTATATCCGTCAAAAAATACCTGGCTGCCAAGGCGCGATTCTTTCTTGGAAGACTTCAAGTACTTTGCCTTGGCCTCATTTAACGCAACACCTTCTATTTTGTGCTTCTTTATCTAATCCAGACACAGCAGAACTCACAGCGCGTTTGTTCAGGTTAATAATATCAATATCAACCCCATACGTCAGTAATTGTACGCTTTTTAAAAAGATTTTACCATCACGTTTAAGCTCTGCTGCTAAAATTGTGTCAAAGTAGTCACACGATAAGCAGTCGCCTGGTCTGAAGCCTCATTTGGTTTCAAAAGGCTCCGACAGAACCTTCTTAATGCTTATGGAGCTTGTGGTGTTGTTCAACGTCATTTTAAATCACATACACAAACAAAAAAGAAAACTAAAATAATTAACTTCATAAAGACATAAATACTACCAATGCTAAATCAAATGAGCTCAGTGGTATTCAATGTTATGAAAAAACGCTTAGAAATCTGAACTTGTTCATGCTGATTCAGCAAGTCTCAAATTCTTTGTGTGTCAATAACATTATTATTTTCATTTTCATATGCATACTCATGCACCCCAATGCCACCTTCTTACAAAACTGCACATTTGTATGCTCATATACCTATTTTTGAAAAAAAAAAAAAAAACAAATCCATGTGCTTCCCACACAATTTCATTTGGTTGTGGTTTAAACGAATTATTGAACATCATAACGCCAATGTAGCATAAAAAGTGAAAATGGAAGGATAAAGTTATGAGCAGATAAAGTACACACAACCACACACAAGCAAAGATTTCTATGTGTTTTTTGTTAAACACATACACAAGGGCAAAATATGATAGTGAAAACCCAAAAGTGAGCATAGTATTTAAAACTATTTATGGAAATCCCACACAATACCAAATTTTGCGGGGATGACAAAAATTCATTTGGATGCAAATGACGTGCAAAAAACATGTAATATACATACGTACTAGTTCATACAAAACATGTATGAATATTCGGTTAAAAATGGAAAACATTTTTGTGTATGCTGAATGGACTTATTTTAGTGGTGAAGTTGTAAAGAGGGCTTTATTCGTATGAAAAGTCAGTTGAAAGCGGAAGTACGCTAAAATAATGCCCAATTTAAAGGCAGAGTGCATATATGTAAATATGTATATATTGAAGGGTATTTGTGTTCACATATACAAATAATGAACTTTCGTTTCTGCAGCTCGCCTTATCGTAATCACTTCTTTTCTCTTTGTGTGAATAAAGGACACTTCTTACGACAGGAAATCCGTGCACATTTGGCTGAAAATGCCAATAAATTAAGTCATCAATTTGGATGATTTTGTTATAAGGTTGAGCACATGCGTGAATAAATATTTGCATATGTACAGCAGCGTGCACGAAAATAGCAATGGCAATTTTTTATAAAATGTTCTCAATTAAATTGTTCTTTTTTTTTTGTTTGCGAAAGTTGAATAAAGTGTAGCTTTCAATTTTTTAGCTGAAAGTATGTAAACCAATCTCGCAAAACGTTTTCGAAAAAATTAGAAAATATTTTCGATAATTTCGAATTTTTTTTTTTTATAATTTTCTGACATTTTTTTTGCTGCTATGAATTTTTTAACTGAAACCAAGGCGAATTCAGTACCAAGTGTTGTTATCCCAACAGCTGATTGCTACTTCTTGATTATTTTCCATACAACGCCTTGTACTTTGATATGTTAGTTAATCGCAATCAATGAAAATTTTTGGTTGAATACGCTTTGCCAGCACCTGGTATGGATTCGCCTTGACTAAAACTATACCAAACAATTTCGAAAATGTATCAATAAAATTCGAATATTCAAAAAATGTGTTCAAAAACTTCAAACTTTTTTTTATGGTGTTTTCTTTTCTACACGAAAATGTCGCCTTTACGCCAACCCTTCAACAAGTTGTGTTCTGTTGTAAAATCAGCTTAGCCTCAATAGAGCGCATCATTATCTTTTCTCAACAACCTACCCCTAAAAATGGCCCTAAATGCAACATTACTTACCCTCGCTGCCACTGACGGTGCAGAAAACAGCCTTGTCAATTAGCTGATGAATCACACGAAGCTGATGCGAATGCCATATATGTACGTATGTGTCGCATTATCGCTCACTCAAAAGCAATTTGCGATCACAGTTGACAGCGAACAACCACACGAGCTGCATTTTTTTGTAAAAATGGTTACAATTTTTGTTCTTTTCAAGTCATGTAACATTTTAAGTGGCTACAATTTCACGGGGCGAAGGGAGAATCTTAAAAATGTTTGCCCCTGAAAGTGGTGACATTTTCGTGTAGAAAAGAAATTACCATTAGAGTCTCTGAGTCTTAAAAATGTAAAGTTATATATCTCTCAAAATGTGCATTGATTTTTTAAATTTTTTTCCGAAATGTGTTAAAAATTTTCTTTCACATAAAATAATGGCTATGAGTCCGGAAAACTTTTTTATAATTTAAAATGAAATGAAATAAAGAAAAGCAGCAGAAAAAATTTTTTTCTTACTAAATTTTCCCGACGAGAAGGGACATTCGGTATTGTAGAAAATGTATAGCCCAGTTCGGAAAAAAATGTGTAAAAACCAATGCGAATTTTTTGTAGCCCTATAACTTCTACTTTGCTAGACTAAAAGTGGTTGAGCTGCAATCTTTGAAAATTTTTTTCGAATTTTCGAAATTTTTCGGAAACATTTTTGAGACTGGTTTGCATAAATTCGGCTACAAAATTCATCACATTTTTTCTTTAAACTATCGCACGTAAAAAAAAAAGATTAATTGACGAAATTGGTTATAATTTTATTATTATTAGAACTCGCAACACTGCGTCCCTCAAATCTTTTGTGCTTGACTTTTGACCTCTTCACGATTTGTACTCTATATTTCGAAGTCATTAAGAATCATATCACCTAGATGGGAGAGTCTTTGCCTAGCAGAGCGACCCATTCATAGAAAACGTGTAAAGGCGTTTCTTCCTTCAGATTAGATATAGCTTACTGAAGTGATATTGTACATTACAGTGCTATAGAGTGGGAATTTATAGCTCCTCTCTACTTAGATTCATGAATTTGGCTGATTATCGCGTTGCCAAGTCTATAAGCAACTTGGCTCCTATTAGCCCTGGGCTTTGAGTGCAGTGTTGTCTTGCTTTGCTGCTAGTTTGATTTTCCTACTATGTGCCCTTCCTTGTGAGTCGACAGACGGGCTATGGACTACCAAATGCTGCTATAGCGCCCTGCTTGACTACACGGCTGAAAATTTTGGTTTAAATATATCACTAAACTTTTTTTGGTTTTAATTGCAGACCTTGCGAAGTTGAGCTCATATGACTGGTTTTGAATTTAAACATTTTGGATTAATTTAAACCTAAATATATTAAAAATTTGGTTTAGCTCCTCATAATTCATAATATAGACCAAAACGGTACGGACGGGTAAAACTTTTTGGTTTTAGTTTTCTTCTCTAAATGACGTTTAGAGCGCTGCAATTGCGTTCACTTAATATCTTTTTCATAGTTTGTGCCAGAAGCACATTTTAAGCGGTGACAACTTGTACTAGTACAAACAACGGTTAAATGAAAACGATTTAAGATCTCAAAGAAACATTAGAAAGAAATATATAGCTTCTTCTATGGCGTATTAATTTTAAAAACAAGAAGAATTTCTTTTTTAATTTTAAAATTTGTAAAAAAAATGCTTGATAAAAAAATTTTAAATTGGATGTCAGGCCGATAACACATTATGCAAAATAACTTCCTGTTGTAATATATATATATAAAAATTTGACGTGAAATAATCAAGATACAATAAAAATTCGACAGTACTTGCAAGGATATATCTTAACTTAAGCTTCCAATTCCGTTGTAAACTTTTGCAACTTTTTTTTTCGACCCAGTCTAATGTGCATGTATTTTTGTTGAGCGACTTTCATAAACCAGATCTTAGGTGAACTTAAAATTTTAGCAGTTGATCTGAAAAGTGTGTACGATATAGGTTAGGTTAGGTGGTAGCTGCCCCGATAGGAGAAGCTCACTTGGACAACATGAAGGTCCGTTGTGATACCACATGCAATGAAATAATGGTGACGTAGCTATAGCTACTTGAGAAACGTTGCGTAGCAACTATAAGATTTTGGATGAAACCGATTTAAACCTGGATAAATTCCCCGAAGATCCTACCGCATGGATTCCCATGGGGCAGTGCCCTTTATTTTTATTTTGCTTAATCTCCTGCCATCCACTTCTAGCCAGAAAGATCTTGCTACCCTGAAAGAGGTGGTGTCCGCCCAACGTTTGTTGAGCTATCCCGAGGCGCATCTATAGAGAAGCAAACCAAAGGTGGCCAGCGGAATTCCGAAATCCCTACAGCCATCTTAATTTGGTTCAGTTGTACCGATGCGTGCTAAGAGATACGCTTGACAATTGCCCGGGATATCACTATGGCCAGGACCAAGATAATCTTAATTATAAAATAGTTCGATTCAATCGCAAGTGAGGTCAGGCAGTCCCAGACCAGCAACTCGCGCTTGGAGCAGGCTGCAGTGATAAGCCAACTTAAACTTGCAGCTTAAATTTAGCCCTGGACTAAATACCTCCCCCCACGGATCTTTCCGGCCATCTTCGACCCATCCGTGAACAAGTTAACCGGTCCCCTGTCCCATATGAGTCCTCTTCTTCACTCCTCTCTCGGGAGAATGACTGCCGAACCTGGTAAGAAGGCTTGAGTGTCCGAAGTCAGAAAGCCCATAGCCCATATCACGAAGCCTGATCAATAACCGGGCCCTATCAGAAAGTAACAACGGTACCCCTCAAATCGAGGGAGTTATGAAATCGGGCATCTTATATTTCCTGGTAAAAAAAATAACCAGTTCCGTTTTTCCCGGGTTGACCGCCAGTACACATGAATCAGCCACCTAGCCACAGTATCCAGGTAGCCCTGCAGAACATCGCGCAGTGTGCCCCGAAATTGACCCTGACTAGGATAGCCAGGCTATTTTTTCCAGCTCCACAAGAAGCACCTGCACAACTTCCTCTCAATTATGGCCACTTCCCACTCCGCTGCGATAGTTCTGCTGCAGAGAAGTTTGTTAATAAATTCAACAAGAGCCCCGTCGACTTCTAAACCAACCACGGCATAAGTTTGTATGCTTTAGAATCCTTTTGCTTTATTTTTCGCCACTGCTTTACCTCGTCTTGTTTTAGAGCAAAATATGTTATACAATACAGTGAAATTCCAACTCAACTCAAACTTTTTTTTAGATGCCTGAAGCATTCATTGGCTATATATTCTCAAATCTTGAAATTTGCACTTAAAGTTTATCACTTTTGCCGCTTATCACTTTCGACAGGCTTTATGCTAATTATCATCTTAAACGTTTTAAAAGTTATATTACTAAATTTTGTACGCAACCGTCACGTAGAGCATTTAAAACATGAAAAATTTCCACATTTAACTTTTGCTTACCTTATAAACACTTTTAGAAACAATTATGTATTATTTGGATTTTGGCTTGTAAAATGAGATTTTTACTTGCTTATATATATATTAGTAAAATAACTGCAAATAAAAAATTTGAATTTTGTACCCTCTTCAACCAACCCACATTCAGAGACTTCAAATGCGATGTTGCGTATACGCCATGGCGTACATTGCCTACGGTGAGAATTCGCAGCAGTCGTCTGATTGTTGCTATACAGACGGTAAATTTAGCTATTTATGCAAATATTAACAATTAAATAATTCATGGCAGGTAAATGAAAGCACATAAAAGCCAAGAATGTAAAGAATTTAATTAACAACAAACAGTGAGATTAAATAGTGAGGTTAATAGTGGTATTTGGTCGTGCTGTGCAGCAAAGCAATAAAATTCTTTAGATACAAAATTGTAGATTGCTGTAAAATAACTAGAAACTTATTTGTTTTTCTTATGCTCGTAATAATTAAACTGAATATGAAATTTAGTGAAAGTATGAAAATAAGCTTAGCGTGGTTATTTGCGAAGGCGGAATCAAAGTTGGACTATTGTTATTATTATTAGACCTGAAAGCATTGCGACCATTGTGTGGATCTATTGTGCATGATCTTTCAGCCTAACTTTGTAGGTGGAGGCTTTTATTGTGTTTCTTTAGGCTTTTAATTCCATATCACATAGGGATTAAGAGTCACTCCACGTAGATGGGAGAGTCTCTGCCTTGCCAGAGCGGCGCATTCGCAGAGAATGTGAACCGGCATTTCATCCTCCAGCTCACAGAAACGACAAATTTGAATATCGGATAGATTTAACTTACTTAGGAAATATCGTAGAACACAGTGTCCGGTATAGTACCCAGTGAGGGTTCGTTGTCCTCCGTGCCTTAGATTAATGAGTTTTGTTAATACTTTCGTTGCCGGAAGTATAAACAAATTGGCCTGTCTGGGCAGTAAATGCAGTGACCTCTGAATTGCTTTGTTTCCCAGTTATTTGTGGTTTCCCTATGTGTGCTTTTGTGTGATCCTTAAAAGGGCTCTGGATTATAGAATACTGCTGTAGCACCCTGCATTGATATGTAATCTGTATGTTCATTACCTTTATGTCACTGATGTACGGGAAACCGTCCTGACAAAGTCTGATAACTCCAGGTAAACGAAATTAATAATATAAAAATCGGCTAAGCGCCGATAAGAGATAATAAATAGTATTAAGAAGACTCAGGTTCATTTTTTCTTAATTAAATTTTTTTCATTTGTGTGGATGTGTAATTTCTAACAAGTTCACTAACCTTCAATCAAACTTTTTATCTTATTCACACCTAAGCGTAAATTATGCAGGGTGATCCAATAATTTGATCATTTGCTGGATATTGAAATTAGTGAAGGGTATGTCCCGAAATTAAGAACAACAGTGCGGCGGGCGCTGATGGATTGCCCGCAGAGTTATTGAAATACGGCGGTGAGCAGTTGGTAAAGCTCAGGCATCAGCTTCTTTGCAAAATATAGCCGGACGAGAGCATTTCCGAGGATTGGAATCTAAGTTTTCTTTACCCAGTCCACAAGAAAGGGGATACTGCAAACTGTGCCAACTATCGCGGAATCAGTTTTCTTAGTATCGCATTTAAGGTCCCCTTATTGAAGGGGCACATTGCACTGAAGGTAAGTTGCAAAAAGACTATGTGGAATCTTGACTCAGAGAGAAACAAATCAGAAACTGGCCATCTTTGTGCATGAGCACAAGCTGAATTCCGCACTGGACAGTTTTATGCACTCTGCCAAGATATTATAATAAATTCAGTTCCGTCTCTTACTCTGCACTAATATCTATAGCTAAAAGACGTGCAATGTTCACGCTTCAAACTCCTAAGTCAAATTTAGCAGTAATAGAAGCCTCTTCCTGTGTGAACCAGTTTATTGAGGATAAAAATCAGAACGGACGGTTAGCTAAGGGTGTTCTTTACTATGTTGGTAGTGTTCAAAACACATTGCGCACTCTCTTGTTACGTTGAAGCACTGAGTTGTTTATGCCTTTACTAAAAAGGAAATGCCAGATCGATAACGTAACCCAGATGTAGCCAAATTTTTGGGCGACATCAATTATGGTATTTACTTAGCTGCACTAGTAGGAGTTGCTGCTAATACTCGCTGATAAAAGCATGTAAAAGACTTCGGAAACTAGAACATAAACCGATGTCCCTTTGGGACATAACTGATCTGAGTTGCAGCAAACAGAGTATATAGCTTTAAACGTTGTCTTAAAAGAAACCCATGCAAGTCGCTGGCTGAACCCAAATGTTGTCTTTAAAAAATTGTTTAATAGAATGAAAAAGGTCGTCTGTCCGCAGTGTGTTTATGGCAATGTAAATAAGGGCGACGCTGAATACAACATCTTGAAGTGCTCGCTTTAATCAAGCATCTTACTGCTTTCTTATCGGCTTGTTAACGAAGGGATACAAATATATGATTGTATCGTCGTATTGAAGTTTTTTGGATATCTCTTTACAAACCCTGAGTCGTCGGTAACAAATATATAATAGGCCGATTACAATTTGATAACACCTCGATGGCAAATTGATAACACTCCGATGACTTTTCGATAAAAAAAGGATAATTTCTTGGTATCAAATCTACAACTTTTCTGTAGCAAATCGATACATATTCGACAACGATTAACACGCCGACAACAAATCGGCAAAGCCTGCAATAAAAAATCGATAACATTTTTTTAACAAACTAGTGACTTTTTAATAGCATATCGATAAGTCTACGTTAAAATATCGACACTTTTTTGATAAGAAATCGGTGAGCTAAAATATCGATATCAAACCGATAACAAGTTGGAAAAATTCCGCTAACAAATCGATAACTTGTTGATAGAAAATCTATAAATTTCTAGATAAATAATCGATAACTTTTTGATAACAATTCGATCAATTTTTGAAAAGCAACCTATAACTCGTCTTTTAAAAATCGATAACTCATTCATAACTTTTTTTATCGACAATAAATTAATGACACTTCGACAAGTTGATAACTGGTTTATACTTCGTCGATGACTTATCTTTCTCATCCTCCTTATGCCTGGAATGCCTTGCCTTGCTTGTTCTGACGTTCCATTTACGCACCAGGGGCGGCAGTGAATCTGCAACGAAGCTTCTAATGCTGCTTACCGTTCCTGCAGCTAACATAGGGCCAACTGAAATTACCCTAATTAATTCATACTTTACCAAACTTAATTTATTTCTGCTAGCTAATTTTTTACTAAAGTTTGTGTATTTTAGCCACAGCGACTTGCTTCCGCCTCACTTATTAGATGTAATATGGAAATCGTGAAATAATAGCTTTGCGAAAGCAATTCTAATGCAAAATATTTAAGTAGTAGTAAACTTTGTTGTAGTTATTTTAGCGTACAATTGTTTTTATTGTACTAACAGATGTACAAGTATTAGTATATTCCTTTCATTTCTTGCCTGACAGCAAATTGACATGTAATTTAATTGGAAATTAATACAACACGGAAGATGAATAAATTGTTTGAAAGCAAAAGTACAAATTTAGAATTTATGTGTATGTATGTCATGGTTGGGGGTAGTGCACTAAATTTTTGTTGCATTACACTTTTAATATCATTGCACTTACTTGCTTACTTAATTGGTGCTTAACCGCTGAAACGGTTATGACCGTTCAACAAGGCCCGCCAGTCGCTTCTTTTCTCTGCCAACCGGCGCCAATTGGTCACACCAAGGGAGTTTAAATCGTTTTCCACCTGGTCGTTCCAATCACCATAACTGTTAGTGCGTGCTGCCTCTCTTCATTACGACTTTGAACATCTATTGCAGTCATTTTATTTTTTCACTACAACTCAGCTGAGTTAAAAAGCAAAAAATCATGAACCAATTAACAGATCACGCATTAGAAAAATTCAGCAAATAAATCAAAGTTAGTTGTGAAGTAAATTTTCTCGGCGTGATGTCACGTTTTTGACAACATATGTCATTGCTGACGCAATGTTCAGACTTTATTCAAATCGGCGTATTTTGCTTCGCTCCTACCTACTACTACATTTTTTATCTCAAAGTTATATTTGGGTCGTATTGAAAACTAAATATCATTTACTGCCTAATATCTTTTAGTTGAACTTTCATTGCATACAAAAGCCAATTCGATGAAGTTGACGTGAGTTCATTGTGCGTGTCTTAAGACATGTTTGCTCACATTTTACTTAAAGTTTTTGTACTTTTTTCGGACGGAATGAGAATAGAAGGAGTAAAATATAAGAAAAATATTCGTGACCGTGACTTTTCTCCATCTCATCTTTTCGCGACACCGTCCTTGATTTCGAGGCATACATCAGGACAGGTGATTTGTTTTTAGTTGTTCAGCCGCTTTCCAAAAAAAGAAGAAAAAATATACCACAAAAATTTTACTCTAACTCAGGCGTAGTCGCTTACTCAGATAAAAATTTTAAATGCACCGAGCACTGGTAGCGAAATATGAGAGCAATAAAACAAATCGAAAAATTTCAGAAGCGTTACGCCATCGAACTTTTTTTAAATTAGATTACAAATATAACAATTCCGCAATACGTGATCTGGGCTCATTTTTTTATGGCAAAAAATATCATTATTGGAAGTTTTCTATGCCTCAACTCAAATGAGTGAAGAAAAGTTTTTTGTGAACTAAGCTGAAGCTGAAAGTATTTTCACTAACAACTTTTAAATTTTAGTCAAACATTTTTCAACTTCACTACCACTATAGCTGAGTGAGACTTATATTTTTTGCATTACTGCTCAACTGTAAGTGAAAGCTGGTGCATTAATGCACTACTCCCATCTATAATGTGTGTAAAAGGCAATGCTATTAAAATGGCCGAAGGGAGAGGGAAATAGAAAACAGCATAAATAATAATGAATGCTGTAAGCATGTTCTTTAAAGTTAATTCCCCAAACAGCAGCCACCACAGCTTGAAAGGTAGGAAATGCTTTTTGCACGAGTACGAGATTTTGATTTAGAATTTAAAAAAAGTAGTGAATTTCTGTTCTCAAAGAGCTTTTAAGCTCTCAGCTGAGTTACACAATATCGAAATATAACTTGATTTTTTTACTTTTTAAATAAGACTAACAAGAAAAAAAATCAGCATTGAAATTAGCAAAGTAGAAAATCAACCCTGTTGCAATTTCAATTGTAATATAATTTATTTCTAACGAAAATGTACTCACAACAATTTCCTGTGGAAAAAAGTATTTAGCTACACTGCTATATACACGGCAACGTGTAATGTTTCAGTATATTTACAAAGTTCCTCTTTTTTACTTTTTCTCCGTTATTATTATTTTTCTTTTTAAATACTCCCTCGCCGTTTTTTTATCAGCTCTGGTTGCTCTTGATGCAATAAAACCAGACAGGGGAAGTCAGTAGTACAACAACAACAATTTGACGGCCCACATAATACGGTAATGAACTTTGAAGTAGTTGGGAGCCACAATTTTTTGGTATTATTTTGCTACCTTAGTAATGTGCGAAAAAAGCCAAACTTGATAGAATTCCACTTTGGAAACAGGAACTTGAAAGAAAACAAAAAATGAAGTAGAGTTAATGGAAAAAAGTAGAGAAAGTTGGGTTGAAGTCGGAAAAGTAAAGAGAACAAGAGGAAGATGAAGGGTGAAAGTAAAAGTAAGAATATATATATTGAATAATATATATTGAGATCACTAGAGTAAACGAAAAATTGAGAACGAATTGGTATTCTAAGTCCATAGCGTCATCGAGTATGATAAACTACCACTCGAACCATCCATGGACCCAAAAGAAGAACACGGCAATAAGCCTAATAAGAAAAATTATGATTTTAAGTGATCAGGAGTTCAGGAATGAAAACGTGTTGAAAATAAAAAATATTCTATAGAAAAACGGGTACCCTAATGCAGTCACTGAGAAGCTAATAACTACAACAATTAACAATATTGAACATTCAAATATTTACACACAAAACAATAAAGTACGGGATAACATAATATACACAGGAATTACATACATACCAGGCTTAACGGACAACAAAAGTTTGAGAAATATCATAAACAGCAACAACGTAAGATTTGCGCACAGACGACACTGCACTCTAAATAAAATATTTACACGAACAAAAGACACAATCGAAAAGGAGCAACAACATAATGTGATATACGATATCAAATATAAGGGGAAAGCTGGCGAAGACTATAAAAAAATTTATATAGGGACAACAAAAAGATCATTAGGAATACGAATAAGCGAACACAAAGCAGACGCAAGAAACAAAAAACCTCTACGGCACTTCCACAACACCTATCAATACACAATCACTCAGCTGATTTTTCGAACAAGGCTAATACTAGAGGGCTTGCGAATACAACAAAGAATAAAAGACTGTGTGAACTTCAAAGAAGACGTAGACAATATCAACTGTGCTTACTTCACAGCAATCAAAAAGCACACAGTTTAATGAGATGAGCTACGAAAAGGATGCAACGCAAATATATGTATATAGTTTTAAAAACATTTTTAAAATTTAATTGAATGTAATGTAAGTGAAATCTTCAATGTTGTGTAAAATATCTATTTTGCAAATAATTGTTTTATATTATCAATAAAAAGAGATATCCCTGAGGAAGGTACAAAATATAACGAAACGCGTAGGAGGATAAAGGAAAACTTAGTTTTTCGCTTAAAAACCACCGACCAAATAGCTCTTATATAAAATAACCCAAAAGTAAGAAGAATTGTAATGGTTTGAGACAAATTAGTTAAAAAAAGTTAACAGGAAAATTAAAAAAAAGATGAGATTAAAAGTAATAGTGAGAGTTAGACTTGGATAAGACCAAGAGGGGAAAGAATAAGAGGAAAAGCGGGAAGATTTATGGAAGAATGAAAGAGATGCGGAAATTAAATGAGCCGATTAATTTAAACCAGATAATACAGAGGGGAGAGAAAATAATAGAGGAAGAGATATAGATAGAGGATAGGCAGGTGAATAGATAGAGAAAGTCAGAGCAATGATTGACATACAAGCAGCCTACCGTATTACTACTATACGAATAACATGTGCTTTTCGGACGGTGTCCGATGACGTGATCCATGCTTTATCCAGGAAAATCCCAGTAGATCTACTCTCAGGTGAAATGGCCGATCTGTATGGTATTGGAGCCAGCCGACCATCTGAAGATGCTAAGAAAATTTCAAAGTCATGAACAATAATTAGGTGGCAAGAACGGTGGGAAGAAGCGAGAAAACGGCGCTGGATCTTCATACTAGCTCGAAGTATAGCGAAATGGTACGAGCGAAAACATAAATAAAAAAAAAATAAATGTAAGGCGCGATAACCTCCGAAGAGATCTAAGGCCGAGCTTCTCTTCCAATTTGCGTCGTGCTCCTCTTGATTTTCCCTACAAATTGGCCGGACGGGACCTACATGTTTTATGCCGACTCCGAACGGCATCTGCAAAGCAGATGAGTTTTCACTGAGAGCTTTTCATGGCAGAAATACACCCGGAGTGCTTGCCAAACACTGCCGAGGGGTGACCCCGCTTAGAAAAATTTTCTTCTAATTGAAAAATCTTATTTCTAAAATTTTGATGTTGCTTTGCCCGGGAGTTGAACCCAGGGCATACGGTGTGATAGGCGGAGCACGCTACCATCACACCACGGTGGAGCGAAAACATGGCGAACTAAATTATAATCGAAAACAGATATTGAGCAGGCACGGCGGTTTCAAGGAATATCTACATAAGCCTGTGATAGAGGAGGATCCTTTTTATCCACACTGTTCCTCCGAATTGGAAACCGCAGAGCACGTAATGTTTCACTGCCCTCAGGTTCATGGCGAAAGACTCTCTGTATACACAGATTTTTTGGAGAGGTTCCTTACATTAAGAATGTAGTTCCCCGAATGTTCATACAAATAGATTGTTGGACTGCTGCTGTGAGCAAGATGGCCTTTATAGTTATGACGCAATTGATGTATGTTGAAAGCTAGCGCAGAGAAATACGCATGCGATGTAGTGGCGACTAAACCTCTTTCTCCTCCCCACAAATTGATATTAGAGAAAATTGCAAAGTTTACAAGATGGTTACTAGGACATTTTTCTGAATTTCACTTCTTCATCAGCTAGCTTCTCGGAAGCTGAGTATTGAACTGAAAATCTTCAACATTCATACTTTGTACTAGCATAAAGGCAGATGCCTTTAACCACTCAGCCATATGAATGTCCCGCTGCTCGCTTTGCAATTGGTATCGAAGTATTGCTTTTTGTTCCTATTCCATTATTCACCATTTAGGTACCATACTAATTCTATGCGCTATTTAATCCTAATTGTGTGGAATATTTTTAGGCGCGTTTTTTTTTCTTTGACCACCAGGTAAATCTATAAGCTCTGATTTGTTGAAGCATCGTTGCTGTAAAACTTCTGCTGCTATATATTTTCATATCAGTTACCTTGTATTGCTCAATGAGCCTACCTCAACCCTTGGTTTATAGCGGCAATCCCTAGTTTTGGTGTTATAAGCCTCCCACATACTCATTCCCATCCTTATGATATTGTACCAGATCGTCAATCATCTCATTGAAGTCAGCAGTATTCCTTAGTTGTGGACAATGTGATACTCTGAAGATCAAACCATTTAGTTCCTTTGAATGAAACTTTTCCATTTCCTCTTAGGAAAAGGTGTTAAGGTAGCATTTTTTTATGATACTGAAAAAATTAATGCTGCAGAGAAGGCAAGAAGCAACACATAAATATATGAGGGCGAGTATTGTCAAAAACTTACGCCCACAAAAGACATGACGAACTTTTTATGCTAAATTTTTCTAATCCATCAAATCTTTTACATTTTTTTCAGTTTATATGTATGCATTTGAATATCTCTTCCCATTCTATGTGTTTAATTTAAATTTACTTTCGCATACCCTTAGCTACTTATGCATGCGCGTATGCGGAGCATAATGGAGATTTTAAAATAATATTCCCTTTTTTTGACATTTATTACGCTATAAATATCAATGTTCGCACGCGCTTTGGAACTGCTATAAAAAATATCCATAAAAAATGTTCGTATGTATATTATTTCATGCTTTTTGTAGTGCACTGTGGGCAGATTGGCATCTGTTTTTGTATTAAATGACAATGGAGGCCACGGTGGTGTTGTGGTAGCGTGCTCCGCCTACCAAAGCGAAGATCGCAGGTTTAACCACCGAACAAAACAAGAATAAAAATTTAGAACCAAGTTTTTTCAATTAGAAAATCTGCCGTTAAAAGCTTCTCAGTGAAAACTCATCTGCCTTGCAGACGCCATTCGGAGTCGGCGTAATACATTTAGGACCCATCTGGGAGTTCTGCGCTCGCCAGTTATTAGGGACGGCAGAGTTGCCAGATCTTAAGGCAGCAATTAAGCTGGGTTCTAGAAAATTTCTGGTATTTGCAAATTCTATAACATAAGTCCTGGTACCTGATTTGAGGTTCATCCGTTCGGTCATAAAACAAGTTCTGTTAATATTTTTTGTTGTTGAATTTCCGACAGGGTGATAAATGATTTTCCGTCATCCCTTGTAAAATTTTGTTTTGAGACAAACGAGTTTCGGGGTTGTGCCATCATCAGTGTCGATTTTCATTCTGATCTGTTGTTATCGCTTGCTTTGTATTTATAATTCGTAGGTACATGCGCAGGTATTGTCAAAATGTATGTATTTATATGTATGTGCTGTGCGTTCATTCAGAACCAAGGGTGGCTTTTACTAATCGATTTGTGTGGCCGATTGAGGCAGGTAAAAGTCAGTAATTCTAGTCGTTTGACCTTCTTTGTAGATTTGTAGCTTAAGGCATTTGGTACACAGACTTGAAAGAACACCTCTTACATAAAAAGCATACAAGAGAGAAGACGGTAAATCATTCCAATGTTGTATATCAAATTCTAGTAACACTATAGATACATTCAGTCAATCTGAGATCTTTATTAACCGACCATATTAACCTAACCTAACCTATTTCTATTCCTTCCTTACAGAGTCTTTTTCTGTTCCTATTCCTATTTATATTGCATTTCTATTATGCCTTTTGTTCTTATCGTATTTTCGCCTACTGCTTTTCCCACTCCTGTTGTTGTTGTTATTGTTGTTGTTTTTGTAGCAATAAGTATGCTCCCAGAAGGCCTTTTAGAGTGCTATCGATGTAGATGGTCCTTTGCCGGATGTAGATCTGGTACGTTCCAGTAACAAGCAACATTAAGGTACTAGCCCGACCATCTTGGGAATGATTTGGTATGACCACATGAAACTTTCTAGGTCATCCCACCCTCCCAATTCCTACATCCATGAGGAAATTGGGTTCACCAGAGCCTCGGCTGTTAAATAAACAGGATTAGCCACGGGTAGGTGAGGCTGAAAATTGGGTTGGGCAACCTGTATAATGCGCTGGCAACCCGTTCAAAGGTTGAAGGAATTTGGTATTTTAGTCGCCCCTTACGACAGGCAAACCTGCCCCCTAGCCCGCTGGGGTACGCAATCCTGGTCTGACTCCTATTCTTATTCTTGTAAATTTTCCTGTTCCAGTCAGTCCCTATTCCTATTTCTTTTCCTTATACAATTTTCTTTTTACTATTGCTTTTCAATTCCTAGAGGAATTCAATCAGGTCAAAGCTTTTTCAATAAACTTCATAGTAGCATTAAAAGAAGGTGCTTTTAAAAAAATTTGAAAATTTAACTTTCATTGCAAGACAAGTGTAAGCTTGCCCAGCGTGCAGCGTAACAGCCGGTATGTGTGTCCATCTTTTTAACACACCATTTATCAAAGATTTAACTGAAATGACAATGCGTACATGCGTACAAAAAATAACAAATTTTTTTTTTTGCATATATTTTTTCCTCTTATTTTTCTGCTTGCCATAACAAAAAATTTTTGATTATTTTATTTTACTTTTAAAAATGATCTTTTTTTGCCAGAAACCTCTTTAGACACCAATCAATTACCAGCTTTTTCAATTATCATTGATGCATAAAATAAATGTTGAGTATTTTGAGCCCACAGCTGAAATAAAAATTTTATTTTCACGAAATGTAAATGACGTTTGTTTGCAAAAGTTGTTACTTTATTTATGCCAATGCTGCTGTCTATATAATTTTAGAATGGCAAAAAGCTAATTTGGCGTGGTACGTATTGATTTACTGCCAGTTCGAGAGGGAGGTGTGCTTTTCGAAATATGAGCAAATTTTTGATTAGATATTTTTCAAATACCGCATACTTTTCCTACACGGTTTCTAAACCAAAAAGTCAATGAGATTTCAGGATATACATACAAGCCATTACTTATGTAGACCAGCCACAGAATAGATACTTTTCTTGACAAGTTTTTAGGATACACAGAAAACTGCCTTGTAAGGCTGCTGCTTGGAGCCATCTGCTGTTGTAAGTAAGTCGGTACTATACTAGTGTAATGGCCTAGTGGGATGTATTCGACAATGATATTACTACAAGAAAAGCTAAAAACCACACAGCGAATTATTCTTTTTTTAAATTAGCGGCGCTGCTTTTTCAAGACCCAATACCATGCTTAATCGATATATGAGTACTCGGTGAAAACTGCAGCCATATATTACCCGCCAAGTGTTGTAACTAAACGCCGATGCCACAGTGCTTTGAAAACTCAAGATGATGTGAGCCACAGCTTATATCCAATACAAATCAGTTGTTAACCTTTCCCCTATAATAAGAAGCACGCTGTTTTGTAAATTACACGTAAACTTATCCGTGCCATCCCAAAAGACGGAACCAGTGCGTATACGTAATATTTTTATTATTAATTGGTATAAAAGAGTATATAAGAGGGCGTGTTAAAAATAACTTGACTTACGACGAGCTTTAGGTCTCACTTCTATTACAATATAAGGCATGCTACTCTTAATTTCTCCTACAAAGAGGCCTAACTATTTTAAGCCGATCCGAACGGCAACAGCAATTTAGATTAACTTTGACTGAGCAGCTCATAAGTCAGGACTGCACGAGCAGTGTTAATGAAACCACTGGTGAGGAGCGACCACGACCTGGGACTGGTACCTAGAACGTTCGATTGGTAGGCGAGAACACTAACTCCTCCCCAGCGAGTTAAAGAGCTTAGAAGATTCGCAGGGCAGGCACAATAGTCGTAAGTGGCAAATCAAATACATATACACTAAGGTTCGAAAGGTAAGAAAGACTGTTGCCGAGGCAGTCGAGCCATAGGCAAAAGGTTTCAGTACCGTAACACTACCTAAATATTCGGGGAGTTTTTGCGGCAAAAGCAACAACAACAGTACACAGCCTTCATACCACGACTGCCGCTCATTTTTAATTTTACACTTATGTTTAGCTGTCGAGGCTGCTGCGATCGCAAATTTCTTACGAAGAGAAGGAATGCCGCTACATCTGCTACCTTCAACTATTATTAACCTTCTAAGGAGGACTAGAGGGGATTATTTCCATTCCGCACGCAGTAAATAGGAAACTTCTTTGCGTAATGCGACAGCGGAACAGTAAAGTTTTGAGATCAATTCGAATTTGAGATTCGAATGCCAAATAAATTTATGAAGTTTTGTTGAAAATTCGCTAGTTTGAAGTTGGCGAGGGGTCAAGAACTATTTGCATTCTGCTCATAGAGAAGGTCGTCCACGGATTAGATGATAAATATTTGCATTTAGACCAGCTGTTGTTGGTTAACGCGCCACTGCTAGCCTAGGTTAGGTTAGGTAGTAGCTGCCTTGGTAGGCGAAGCTCACTTGAACAGCATGAAGGTCCGTTGTGATACCACATAAAATAATGGTGGCATAAGCTATAGCTACCTAGAAAGTCGTTGACGTGAGTCGAAACCGAAATATTTTAGTTTAGTTTAGTTTTCGCTAAAGCTCGTCTTTCAAGCGCCAAGTGATTCGATGATGCCCCCTTATCAACCTCCATACAGCTGCAGCATTCTGCTAGCGTTTTATATTCACTAAGTACTCATCCGAACGTTTGTGCTAGTGTATTTTGATGCTGGGCATACATCTAGTGTATTCGGTGCGCTTTCTGCATAGCTACTCTGGTTTCTTTCGGCTTGATTGTCATTGAATCACCGTAAGTCTTATCGACTTGTTTGCTAAACCCCTTTCAAGTCAAGGGTTTCGTTTTTTATTTAAATGTGAAAGAATGACTAAGTCTCACATATTTTTCAACATGATCGAATTTTCGGTAATTTTCAAGAAATAAAAATCAGATTCTTTTTACACAAGTTAGCATGAATACTACTTATTTACCTATTGATGTCTAAAATACAGGCTACGCCTTTATGAAAAAATCAAAATCAGCTGCTGAAAAAGGTGCATATTTTTAGGCGCATACAATTTTAAGCTATAATAATCCCTCAAAAGTTGGATTAAAATAAAATCTATAACATCGGCATGAGATAACATTGAAACTCCTTTCCGCTATTTTGCTTTGAAGCGAACAACGCGTTTATGCATATTCGCTTTAACTAGTTTTAAAGTATTTGTCCCTAAAGGTAGGCGAAAAAAATAGTTTATTCTTTTAACGCATCCTTGGTTGGTTGGTTGGTTGCTGTACTGCCCGGCTATGGAGCCGGGGCCAAGTAGCGCTCTAGGCGCCATTTTGATGTATTTCCTCCTGGAACCAATTACGTTTTGAATAGATGTACCCTGCGTACAATTTTACACAAACCACTTGGTTAGATCAATAAACCTATTGATTTCCTTGATTCGGCAGTTGGCCACCACCGCCCTTAAGTCCGGAAACACATAACTGCCTAGAGTTCGGGACCGAAAATTCGTGAGGGCTGGGCACTCGCAGAGAAACTGAGTAACCGATTCCTCGGCACCCTCCTTCCTACAGCTCCTACACCTCTCATTTTGGGGGATACTCATTCTATTCGCGTGTGTTCCAAACCGCCAGTGCCCTGTAATAGTAGTCGTGATTCTACATATTTCCTTCCTAGACCTATTTAGTAGGTCATCGGTTCTTTTCTGGTTGTAGTCTGGCCATATTAATTTGGTGATTCTACAGGTGTCCGTAGAGTACCAATCGCGGATTTGCTATTTTCTTTAGATAGGTGAGAATGTCTCTTTTAACTGATGTGTGTGGTCGATGCACCGTGACTGCTTCCGTGATGTCTAACGATGCTGCTTCCTTCGCTATTTCATACGCTTTCCGGTTCTGCAAAAGGAAAATGCAGACCCTCTCTATTCCTTGCAGCTCTGCTTGGAAGATGCTGGCTATGTTTGGAAGACGGAGGGGGGTTGCGACTTTTAGTTGGTTGAAGTAGACACCTGCACCGACGCCGAAGTCCATTTTGGACCCGTAAGTGTAGAGTGAGGTGGCCTCCTACCTGCCAACTCTGTCGCCCGACCAATGCGTTCTAGAGGGTATCTGCACCTTGTAATTTCTGTCGAAAACCAGTGTTTTTTAGAGGTAATCTGTTGTCGAATCCATATCGGTGAGCCTTGTTAGGATGTCACTGTGGCCATAATCTTTTTCTTTCCAGCTTTTAGACTCCCTTAGTCTGATGGATGTGCTGATCGCTGTATATCTGATGTGAACGGTCAGTGGCAGCAGGTTATGTATAACGTTTAATACATCCGTCGGGCACGATCTAAGTGCACCTGTTACCCCTGCGCATGCTGTCCTTTGTATTTTGTCTAGTTCTTTAGTGTTGTATTGCTTGTTCAGGGCAGGCCACCACGCTATGGCTCCGTACGCCAGGATGGGCTTTTTGACCACCGTTTAGAGCCACATCATAAGTTTTGGCTTTAGCCCCCAATTTCTGCTGACTATTCTCTTGCACGAGTAGTATGCGATATACGCCTTCTCTCTTTTTTCGATATTGGTTTTCCAATTTAACTTGTTGTATATTTCGACGCCTAGGTACTTAACTCTACTAGAGAGCGAGAGTTCCGTTCCATCTATTGAGGGTAGTCGAAAAGTTGGTATTTTTGTTCTGTTACTGAACAGTATCAGTTTTGTTTTGCTAGGGTTGATGTTGAGGCCACACGATGCTGCCCAGGTGTGCAGTCTACTTAGCGCGCCCTGAAGGATGTCGCTTAGCGTGGAGGGAAAAGCCCCCGATACTGCAAGGACCAAATTTAGGGCAGAACAACGTCAGACGGGTCTGCTATTTATATATATAAAAAAATTAGCGGTACCCGACAGATGATGTTTTGGGTCACCCTGGTCCTTATTTTGGTCGATATCTCGAAAACGCCTTCACATATACAACTAAAGGCCACTCCCTTTTAAACCGTTCATTAATGCCTTTAATTTGATACCCATATCGTACAAACAAATTCTAGAGTCACCCCTGGTTCACCTTTATGGCGATATCTGTAAAAGGCGTCCACCTATAGAACGAAGGCGCACTTCCTTTTAAAATACTCATTAACATCTTTCATTTGATACCCATATCGTACAAGCACATTCTAGAGTTACCCCTAGTCCACCTTTATGGCGATATCTCGAAAAGGCGTCCATCTATAGAACTATGGCCCACTCACTTTTAAAATACTCTTTAATACCTTCCGTTTGATACCCGTGTTATACAAACACATTCCAGGGTTAATTCCTATGTTAATTTTCCTACATGGTGATTTTCCCTTAATTTGTCTCCAAAGCTCTCAGCTGAGTATGTAAAGTTCGATTACACCCGAACTTAGCCTTCCACACTTGTTTTTTACTAAACTTTTTTTTGCAAAATTCCGAATTTAATAAAAGCTGATATTTGAAATTTATTTTTGGACAATTAAAAAAAATGTTGAAGAAAAAATTTCGAATTTTTAAAATTTAGAAAATTTTCCACTTTTTATAAAAAAATAAAATTTAAACAAAAATTTATTTGAATTTTTCTTTTTTATTTAACTCTTTTTGTCTTATATTTCTGCAAAATTACTGCAATAACACAAACATGTTTTAAACCCTGTTTGCTTAAGAATTTTTATAATTTTTCACTGGAAAATAAAGTGAAAAACCATTTTATTTAAAATACAATTTTTTATATACTATTTTTGCCTTAAATTTCAGTTAAAAAAAAAAAAAAGATTTCTAAAAATTATTTCACAACAAAAAAATTCAAAGCCTGATTTTAATTCCACGACAATAAGTTTCAGATAAAGAAAAACAATTAATGAAAAGGCTAAAACAAAATTTTTCCTCAAACACAAAAAAATTATAAAATTTAATTTTAAGCATATTTGAAATATTTTTACTTTTTAATTTTACTTCTTTCGTCTAAAATTTGCGTACAATTACTGTGCAATAAAACAAACAAACAAAATTTATAAAATGAAAAAATGTTTTATTTGAAATACCAATTTTTTTTTTTTTTATTCTTAATTGTCTGCACAGTTCATTTAATGACAAGAAGTTTTGGCTACAAAAAGATAAAAGTTTAAAACAAATTTTTTCATGAAAAAATATAATTTAAATAAAAATGTTTTTTAAATTTTTTCTTCTTTTTAACTTTACTGACTTTAGTCATAAATTTCTGCACAATTACTGTGCAATAAAAAAAAATATATTTAATTTTTTTTGGAAACAAAAAAAAAATTTAATTAAAATAATGTTTTATTTGAAATAATACATTTTTAATTTTTTTTTCTATTTTAGTCGTATTTGTCTGCACAGCTACTGTGCGTTATAGCACAATATTCATTTGAAATAGTTATATTTAAACAGATTAAAAAGTTGGTTCGAAGTTAAAAAAAAAATATTAGAAATTTGTTTTTAGCAAAATTTGAAAAACTTCATATTAAACTTAACTTTCATTTATGACAAAAAGTTTTAGATAAAAAAAGAATAAAAGGTTAAATTGAAATTGAAAAAACTTCTTAAAAAATTTTTATAAAAATAAGGCCTTCTAAATTTAATTAATCTTATTTTAATATTGAATTAAAAACCATAATATCAAACAAGTAAAGATGACTAAGTTGGGGTGTAACCGAACATTATATACTCAACGTGAGCTTCAATTGTACATTTCGTTTCGGATAAAATACTTTTCTACATAACACGTGGCACCGCCCGTTAAAAAAAAAAAAAATTTCTCCACATTTCCTCTTACAATAAAACTTGTTAAGTGAAATATCTTTAATTCGAAACTATTTTTTGCTAAAATATAGCTGATTATTTTCGTCTACGACGCTTTTAAAAATCTTTTATATAAAATTGGGCGTGGTCTTTAACAGATCTCGTCCATTTTTTCTAGAAAATTTCCTGCTATAGGGAAAATCTGTGTACCCAATTTTATTACAATCTGTTAATTTTTCTTCGAGTTATGGCTCCCGCAACATAGAAAATTGCTTAGTCATAAAAGGGGCAGAGCCACGCCCATTTTTTTAAATTTATAGTTTTTCCTATTTATTGTTATAAATCCACTTGGGAAATGAAATACCATTGATATAAAACTCTTTTTTGCAAAGATATAGCTTATTTTATTCGTCCACGATCCTTTTAAAAATCTTTTATATAAAAGTGGGCGTGGTGCTTAACCGATTTCGTAACTTTTTCTTCAAAGCACTCCTTATAGTAAAGGCAACCTCTCTGCCGAATTTTGTTGCGATAGGTTTAACTAATTTTGATTTGTGATTGATAGTATTTGTAAAATTGATTTTATCACAAGTGAGCGGCTCCACTCCCATTTTAAGAAATTGTTTCAAATTTTTATCAAGAGTCTCAATATCAGTCCACACGTCAAATTTCAACATTCTAGGTATATTATTTACTAAATAATCAGGTTTTTTGTGTTTTCCAAAATGTTATATATATAAAAAGTGGGCGTGGTTATCATCCGATTTCGCTCATATTCAATATCAATCTATTATGGATCCAGATAAGCTCGTGTACCAAATTTGGTGAAGATAACTCAATATTTACTCAAGTTACCGTTGTCCAGGCGGACGGACGGAGATGGCTCAATCAAATTTTTTTTCTACACTGATGATTTTCATATATGGAAGTCTATGTCTAATTCGATTCCTTTATACCTGTACAACCAACCAATCAAAGTTAATATACCCTGTGTGCAAAACACGCTGATTAAAATAATTAATTGAAAATTTGAAATTAAAAAAAAAATTTTTTTTGTTAATATTTTCATTTTTCAAATATTTTATGACAAGGATACGATTTTCAAAAAGAGATTATATAAATACTTTAAGACAAAAAGTTTTAGCTTAAAAAAAAAAACATGTTGATAATTATTCATCCATGGTTATGGTTTTTACTCAGCTGTCCGGCTGAGTTGCATAAGAAAGTTGTATTTGCTTAATGTTGTAGAAAATTTTAAATTTATAAAAACTGTCAAATTTGGTAATTTTTCAGAATTGTGAAGCAAAAAGTTGTCTTTTTACAAAATATTTCTTCAATATTTATGTAGTTCGAAATTTTAAATTCAAAAAATTTTCAAAGAAGTATTTTTTATTTCAAGTTTATTTGGAAAAGTCCATAACGTATTTCATATCATGGTATCAATGAGCTTGACTTTTAAAATGTTTATATGAAATTGTTTTTTTTTTGCAAGTTTTTTTTTTTTTTCAAGATATTCTTTAGCAAACTCATTTCATAATCTCAAATTTTAATTTATAGAGACAAAACTTATGTCTTTGTTTCTAAAATTTCCTATTTTTTTTAACTTTTTATCAAAAAATTTGTTTAAATTGGTAAATATCAGCTCAAATTGCTTTTATTTATAAAAGCAAATAGTTCATAACGACCGAAGCACAAAATTTTTTTGAAAATACTGGAGTTAACATATTCGAAATTTTTTAAAAACAGGGCTGTTTGATTGAGGTTGATTTGGTTAGGTTGTTTTTATGCAAAATCAAACTATTTTGCAATAAAAATTATTTATTGTATTTATCTCATCACATTTGTTAAGTTTTTTAACATTGATTTGTAAAAAAAGATTTTCTTAAATGTAACTTACCGCGTTCAAAGTCATGAAGAGCAATAACCAAAAGCGTAGCATAGCTATAGGCGCTGTCGAAAAGAGATGCTTATTTGTCAAAGATTTCCCTTGATTGCCGCGTCTTAGGCGCACACAGCTGTTAATCACTTAAGTTCAAAATAAAAATGTTTAAAATAAACAATCAAACTCTTAAACTTTTTTCAACTACAGCACTAATACATGCACAAATCTGTTTTTTAAACACACTAAACACCGGAAATTATACCTTAATTAAATTCTTTTCAATACTATCCATATAAGTAAGTTGCGCACGTCTTACTGTTAATTTGCGCGCTGCTGCGATTTTCAAATTTTATTACTGCAATATATATTTTCTGTATGTTGTTATATTTATTTCTTTTGTTCTGCTTTTTTTAATTTTGGTGTCTATGTCTGGTCGTTTGTCCGTTGGTATCCGTTCGTTTTTTCCGTTTTATTTCGTTGCGAATGCGTTCGCTGCGTCGGCTTCAGTATTACTGACAGCTATGACTATCTTAGTCGCCTATTTATATGCAATGTCAGAATACTTTGACACTCGCGCTCTCAATGCCTTTAACAATAATCGTTAAAACCAGGCAGCTATCGAGCTGTCGAGCTGTGCAATCAAGCATCTAACCTACATGCTATTGAGCTTCGTTGAAGTTAAGCTACACGCGGGAGTGTAATCGGAGCTGTTATGCTCATTTATGTCGGATAATGAGCGTAACAAGGTATCGGGTATGCAAGATGAGACGATTTCACGTATTTGTGTGTGTGCGGCAGCATGGTAATAATGCGTTTAATGTCAAACTGTTGCTGTAACTGTTGCTGTAACTGTTGCTGTGGCTAACGCCTTCATAGCTTCGTAAACCGTATTTTTGTTACTGTGTATTGTTATTTTAAATACCAAAGGGTTAGTGTTACAGCAGCTACTTTTGCCTGCACACTGCATATAAATATTTTTCCATTATCTGCGGCATACTTTTAGGCGGCGTATGGCGCAATACCCTGTCAATTATCTGTTGACTACTTTGAAACTTCTCTTTTTGCTTAGAGGGTATTTGTGTATATGAGCATAGAATGGTGCGTGTGTGTGTGTGTGTGTGGATCTCATTGCACCATTTTAGTCATATGTGTCAGTAATGACGTCACAAGTGGTACACAATTAGCAGCAAGAACGAGGGCATTAACTACACAATTGGGCAAAATGCTTAGTCCTATTTTATATTTTTATATTCATAATAAAATCCGCGTATTAATAAAAAAAAACTAAAAATAATAAAAAAAAGTATATGCGCCTAAAAATAAGCAACAATTTTATTGTAAGCGTTATACTGCGAAAATCGACTAATTGCTGGTAGTTCCTGCTGGAAGTAAGGTAGAGAAGTAACTTAATGCTGTTTCCTACCTACAAACTTTGCTCTGCTGCTTACTAACTTGTCCTACATATTAGTAGCCCTATTTTATGAACTTTGGCGGCGGAGCTTTGCATTGCAGAATTAGACTCGGAAGGCTTTGCAAGCCACCGCCGACTAGCGATGGTAATAAGAAAACTGTTCTAACGTATTTTTATGAAACCATTTCAATTTGAGACGGTCGGTATGTTAGGGTCAGTACACTGCCTCAATGCCAGGTGGTTGGGGGGTTTTTATTGACTGCCAAAGTATATTGGATGTAGAACTTTCAGGAAGTAGCCATGTATTGGTCTTCGTTACGAAGTAATGGGAAAGAAGCCTTGGTTATAAATCAAGCGGTGGGTTTTTGAATAAATATCATTATGATGACTTGATTTTTAGAGCGTGCTTTGCACACAGAGTATATTAACTTTGATTGGATAACGGTTGCTTGTACAGGTATAAATGAATCGAGATAGATATAGACTTCCCTATATCAAAATCATCAGTATCGAAAAAAAATTTGATTGAGCCATCTCCGTTTGTCCGTCCGCCCGTTAACACGATAACTTGAGTAAATATTGAGATATCTTCACCAAATTTGGTACACGAGCTTATCTGGACCCAGAATTAATTGGTATTGAAAATGATCAAAATCGATGATAACCACGCCCACTTTTTATATATATAACATTTTGGAAAACACAAAAAACCCGATTATTTAGTAAATAATACACCTAGAATGTTGAAATTTGATATGTGGACTGATACTGAGACTCTTGAAAAAAATTTGTTTAAATGGGTGTGGCACCGCCCACTTGTGATAAAATCAATTTTACAAATATTATTAACCATAAATTAAAAATCGTTTCAAAATTCGGCAGAGAGGTTGCCTTTACTATAAGGAATGTTGAAAAGGTCGCGGCCGAATAAAAATAGGCTTTATCTTTGCAAAAAAGAGTTTATGTCAATGGTATTTCATTTCCCAAGTGGATTTATAACAATAAATAGGAAAACCTTCATATTTAAAAAAATGGGCGTGGCACCGCCCCTTTTATGACTAAGCCATTTTCTATGTTTCGGGAGCCATAACTCAAAGAAAAGTTAACCGGATCGTAATAAAATTGGGTACACAGATTTTCCCTATAGCAGGAGGCAAAAATTTCTAGAAAAAATGGACGGGATCGGTTAAAGACCACGGCAACTTAGATATAAAACAAGTTTAAAAGGGATGTAGACTAGAATATAAGCTATAACTTAGCAAAAAATTGTTTTTAATCAATGATAGTTTACTTATCAAGTTTTATTGTAAGAGGAAATGTGGCAACATTTTTTTAAACGGGCGGTGCCACGTTTTATGTAGAAAAGTAATTTATCTGAAATGAAATGTACAATAGAAGATCGCGCTGAGTATATAATGTTCGGTAACACCCGAACTTAGACACCTTTACTTGTTTTTTTTTTTTTTTTTTTTTCGTGGCAGAAGGAAATGCTTTATGCACTAATCGAGATATTTAAGCCTCACTGCGAGACTCTCCGAGTGTAGGTCTCTCTTCTTCCATGAAGAGCTACGCACCAAAAACCTAACCTCCCACGGCCCGCGCAAAGCCCTGTACCTGGAACTGCGTTTAGCATTACTTCGGGTACGGGTGCGCACTACGTGAGATCTATGTCTACTCTCACGCTAATGGGCTAGGCATCTGTCTTCTTGTTTACAGATAAGTATATGCCTGATATATGTGCTGACCATATCCCATCTGCCTCTTCGGCAAGTCATTTTATTGATGACACTGTCCGGGGTTAGGTCGCGAAGTGCCTCTTCTACCCTTTCTCGCTGATCGGAGAAGTGCGCGCAATCGAAGGAGTTGTGGCGTACTTTGTCTATTTCCCCACAGTACAGGCAGCACGGTTTATCAGTCTTGCGCATTCTGTGTAGGTATCTGCGGAGGCGTGTCCGGTTAGAAACTGGATCTGGTAAAAGTCTACCTCTCCGTGTGGTTGCTTCAACCTTGGTTTCAGTTCGGGGATTAGTTCCCTTGTCCACTTTCCTACGATGCTGTTGCTCCACTGTTCTTGCCAGCGTCGAATCGATTCTTGTCGCACCTGTATGGAAACAGCAGCTCTACTCGCTTGCGATCCGTTGTCGTATCTAAGTGCTGTGCACTATAACTTAAATCTATAAAAATTGGCTACCTCTGACGGAATTACAACAAAATACCTCAATAGCGCTTTCAATTAGAGATGACACGAATAGTTAATTGGCCGAATACCGAATACCGAATATTCGACAACGCTGTCGGCTGAACCGCCGAATATTCGGCACGAAATACATGCTTGTCGGGGCGAGTTAGTTATGACGAATCTTAGTTGTGATGAATCTAGTAGTACCGATGACGATTCTTCTACTTTCAATATTAAAGTAAATGCAAACTTTTAACACAATCGATAGTAAACTGCTACACTGTTCCAATTAAAAATGCAATTTAAGAGCAACACACTGAACAATTCTCTTGCGAGTTGAAACACCGCTCTCAAGAGAATTTATACAAGACCACCGTTACTCCACTCGTACAATTGCAGAGTACAATTTCGTAATGCGAGCCAAGGACTTGCGCGCTTAACAACACCAATAGTTGGGTGTGTGACATGTGCGCGCGGATATCCGGTGAAGCAATACCAGCCAGCCTTTTCCATTCACAATTCTCCACACACACACACACATATTCCCACACCCTGATTCCTGCACACTACGCCACATTTTACAATTTCATTCAAACTCATTCATATATACAGTGATAAAGTTCTAAGCGACTGTTGCTGACACCGGCAGTCAGTTGCTATTACGCAGCTGAAACGATGGCTGGTAATAACGAGCAACATACCAAAGCTACAAAGTCTATGGTTTGAACCAAGCAATTTGTGCGATTTTTGCACGAAATCACAACACCCGCGACCAGGCGAAGAAAATCATTATATTTCATTTGCATTTGTATCTTATTTATGTATGTATGTAGTTATACGCTGGGGAAAAGTTTTTTCATTTGACACCACGATGATAGAGCAATTATCTGTGTGTGTGTGTGTGTGTGGTAAGTGGTTGTGTCAAATGCTCGGTTGGACTGTCGGTTGGTCAGTCAAATGAGGTAACAAGGGCATCTCTGTTCTAATGACCATTATATTTAATAAGCATCCGTTTATTCCATTCGAGTGTTTGAAAATTGTGTGAAATTCTAGGATATGGTTTCGATTTATTTTAAATAGATATATTCATAAATGGATGACAATATGTATATGTGCGAATGAGACCAGCAACGCTTAGCGTATTGAAGCGGTAACCGTCTAGACAGCTTTGGCCGCTGCGTAATAAGTCCAGCCACCTACTCCTGTGAAAGGAAGGACTAGGAAGCCTCAGGTTATTTTGTACTGCTGTCCAGGAAAAATTGGCAACGCTAGAAACAATCTCCAAGGATGATACACCAGCTGTAGGATATAGTTGCCAAACCGATTATCTTCTACGCCATTGTGGGCCGGTGGAGTGCGGTAGACACTCCTTCCACGTTTAAAAGGATGGAAGTAGTGCAGCGGTTAGCGAAGGTTGGAATTAGTGAGCCTTTCCATACCACAGCTGCACTGGCGCTTAACGCTATGCTAAATCTGTACCCAGTTGATATCGTGGGCAAAATGGCTACAGCCCCTGCTGTAATATGGGTTCATGATGCTATGCCTACTCTGCACCAGCTTCCTTCCGCTCCCGTTGCAACATCTATTACTCATATTCCCTCAAGGGAGGAATAGAGTTGGAAATAAGTATGGGAGTAGCATCTAGGGATGTTGTTCACTGAAGGATTCAGGCTGGGCGGGAGGGTTATGGGTGGAGTGTTCTGCCATAAGCTCTATATTACTGAAAGTTTATTTAACATCTACTCATATATTCAGGCGGCTATCAAAGCGCTAAGCTCGGTTCCCATAAGGTTGAGGGATGTGAGGGATTCCTTGGCCTCACTTTCGAAAGCATCTATCGACTTTCTGATAAAAAATTACCTCGGTGCCAGGCCACAAGGATATCCCTGGCAACTCATAGCCTGATCTCTTAGCCCTGGCAGGCAGTGGAGTATTGAAGATATCTACCAGTGGAGGCTTTGGATGGGTCTCGAGCCAGTTTAGCAAACGCTGGGTGACACGACCGGTTGCCGTCATCTATCCATTGATATTGGAGTGTTAGTGATTGGAGAACGACAAGGTGGAACCATCCAGTCACTTCATGCTCAGCTGTCCGTTAGACTCATACAGTTTATTATTCTTATAATTTCATAGATACTGCCAACGTGGAAAATACAGATATGGTTTACTAAAATGTATAAAGTGCCGCATTGGGCAACGTCTAAGCTAGGAAGGACCTTGCAGAAAATATTTACGAATCATTGTAGAATAAGTTGTCGTTAAAACGAACGTGGAGGAAAGAGTGAAGAGAGCCTCAATGAAAGTTTACGCATGATAGGGTGTACGTGACACCTTTCACCCTCTTTCTCTCTCTCTCTCCATCACTCATAAAGAATTTAAAGCCATCATTAAGCCCCGAACTACGAATATTTAGCTTGGTGGGCAGCAGCACAACAAGGAACGTACATTGAAAAATTATATAGGGTATGTAGGCAGCCCTCTAAACAACCCCGACGACTGCTCTCTATACCATTCTGCCCATTCCACTTTAAGACCTTGTTGCGGAGAACATAGCGTTAACAACTTCAACGAGACTCAATGCATTTGAGGGCAGAACATACGGCCATAGTAGTTTAGTGTCATTAAATACTGTACAAACAGGTTGCTTAATTCCGTATCTGTGCTTATATGGCGCGCTTAGAAACTTATTATTGGTGGAAGGCTGGCGATGTATAGCGATGGTACCAAAGTAATGGAAGGCGTAAACTGCGCGGTATACTGTGCGAATCGGGAAATAAACAGATCCTGCAAGCTGCCAGATCACTGCCATAAGCAATCCCTCGACATGTCGGAATATATGGAAATGATAGCAGGTATGGGTGGTGCGGATTGGAGGGGAAAACGATCAAGCACGCGCTGTGTTCGTGTCCTGCGCACGTCTGGCTAAGACTCCAGCTATTAGGAGTAACCCAGTTTTCAGATCTAGAAGCAGAAAGTATTATATGATCTAGTAAGCTTCCACTATTTGCCATTAGAACAAAGTTGTTATATAACAAAAATCCTGGTTTTTGATAGGGTTTTTCAGTCTGGTTGTTGAGCAAACTTCTCGCAACACTATAGACTCATTAAGTCTATGTGAGGTTCTAAACTTAAACTAATCTGGTAAAAGTTACTCCCGATTTTATTTCAAAAACTTACTGTTTCGAATTTATTTCAGTCAACAGTCACGTGGCTCTCAAGGCGCGAACCCACCGATTCTTTCTCTGATGATAGCAAGTACTAATTTTTGCCCTCGTTCACCGCAATAGCCACTTCATCTGATTCTTTATCCAGATCAGTTAAAGCAGACTTTAGTTACGTTTATTATGCGCTAAAAGAAATTACATCCCTGCAGTTTACATACGCTGCTAGTGTTTTCTTCTCAAGCCTAATGTAAAAAAAATTGCAAGATAGGTTCTCGCCGTCTTCATTGCCTTTGAGTGGGTGGTAGGCATCTGGAAGAAGTTATTATTTCTGAATTATGGCCGCCACTGTTTTTGGAAAGACATGTGTTAATTTGATCTCTGCTGATTTATCCTGTAGGCATCAATTTTTACTACGACCCAAATTGTTTAGGCGGCTAAGCGCCAATGACAACACCGAGCATTATTTTAGTTAGTCGGTTTCTTACCAAACGCATATATAGCCCTTTATCCACATTAACTAACAGACCCATCAATTCGGTAGAGAGAACTGAAAAAAAAATAAAAAATCAGGTCGCGATATACCTCCGAAGAGAACTTAGGCCGATCTTTTCTTCCAACTAGCGCCGTGCACCTTTTAATTTTTCCTACAAATTGGTTGGACTTTCTTACTTACTTAATTGGGGCGTAACCGTTTAAACGGTTATACCCGTCCAAGAAGACGCGCCCGTTGCTTCTTCTCTTTGTCAACTGACGCCGATTGGTCACAGCAAGGGAGTTTAAATCGTTTTCCACCTGGTCCTTCCAGCAGAGTGGAAGCATCTATCCACTACGTGGTGCGGCTGCAAGCGGGCGTCTGTCTGGGATCAAGCGGCTCACTATATAAACGTGCGAAAAATATTTTCATTCCCGCTGTGCCAGTTGTGCGCTGTGCTTGGGACCGGCCACTTCAAACCACACTCTAATGAGAGGAAAAAACAAGCCTTGGTAGGACGGGCCTACATATTTTATGCCGACTCCGAACGGCATCTGCAATGCAGATGGATTTGCATTTAGAAGCTTTTCATGGCAGAACTGCACTCGGAGTATTTGCCAAATCACTGCCGCTTAAAAAATCTTTTTTCTAATTGAAAAAACTTGTTTCAAAATGTTTGATGCTGCTTTGCCCGGGAATTGAACCCAGAATCTTTGGTGTGGTAGGCGGATCACGCTACCACCACACCACAGCGAGAATGGAGAGCTATTAGGGCGATATTCAGCGGTCAACTGCACGTACTATTTCCCTTTTTTCTCAAATTTTTTAGCTGCAAGTTAATGAAACCAGTATGCCTTTAGTTACAAGTAACTTGGAAAAATCTTTTCGAAACTTGACCAGAGTGAATGTGTTGTATTGCTACCGTTTGATCTCTGTGTCCAGTCTATACGAAGCTTAGCTGCTTGCGCCAAATTGAAATTAGCTTTAAAGAGTGCCTCTCTATTTTTCAAACTAAAGACCAGATTACACAGGTCATCAAAACAAAATTATTTTTTTTTGTACATGGGTTTTGCCCTATATATTCGGATTCTATGTTCAATTCTATAAAAAAATGCAATTACGAATCAAAAATATTTGTTTTTGTAGAAGTTATAGCGATTTGAAAATTTTGCATTTTTGCACCAGGCTAATGTAGGTCCTTTCGCGCTATTTCGGTCGATAGAAGGCGGCGGGTAGCTACCTGATGCAGCGATGCATCGAAAAAAGATCTACTTAAAGCACAACATACCCATCTTACAAAAAAAAAACAAAAGATGTGGCTGAGAAACATTAAAAAGGTGATAAAAAGGTCCCAGATACACATGATTTTAGGTAGATTTGGCAATTCGTTAATTACATATTAAGAAACTCATCGAAACTTTTACTGACGGATTGGCAGGCCTAGCAATAGAGCACGCCAGCTACCTGATAGCGTTTTTGTAAGTAAAATTTTTTTTAAGAGACTGTAGTTTCTTGGGTAAATCGTTGTGGGCGACACTATGTTTTTGCATATCACAGAGGAATGATGTCTTCGAGAAGTTGTAAACGAGCGGCTAATTCGTTTTGCTATATATGTGCCGAATGTATTGAAAGAAGACAAAAAAAGTTAGATTTAACTAAAAACACAAGGATTTTTTTTTTTCTTTTTTTATCTAGCTTACTTTGGTCTACCTGTTAAAAACCAGGACAAAAAATGGGCTCTACATGTTTCATGTAACTCTTGCAGAAGCATTCTGGAGCGTAAGTTTATTTTCTATTTTTTATTGTACTAACTGTTTCATATATATATACATATATCTACATATATATAATGAAATTGTTGTGAAATGCTTTAAGTTTTATTATAGTTTGGTACCAGGGTGAGAAAAGAGCCATGAATTTCGCAGTGCCGAGGATTTGGAGGTAACCGAGTAATCATGACACTGATTGCAATTTTTGTGTAGTGAAACCACTGAAAGGGAAACGTTTAAGGAAAACAATATATCCGGAACTACCATCGACATCCGCTCCAGTACCACATTCGGAACAAAATCCTGTACCTGATCCACCTGTGTTTGAAAAGTAACTATTACCTCAAGGCAGCTTTCAAACACCGAGTTCATCTGCATCAGTACATTTTTTCCTCAATTTGATCCAGGAATACCACATCTCATCAACTCTGAAGATCTCAATGACTTAATAAGAGACTTAAATCTATCAAAAGACAAAGCAGAGTTATTAGCATCGCGGCTTAAACAACGAAATTTACTTACTTCTGATGTTCGAATATCTCGGCAAAGAAAGCGTCATGAAGAATTTTCTTGTTTCTACAGTAAGAAAGATGGACTCTGTTTTTGCTATGACGTGAAAGGTTTATTTGAAGCAATTGGTATTCCTTGTAATACAAATGGATAGCGCCTCTTTATTGACAGCTCAACATTCTAAATTTCAAGTCTAAAAGAAGTTCTACTACACAATGGGAACAAATTTCCAACTATTCCACTGGCACATTCCATACATCTCAAAGAAAATTATGACAGTATTAAAATGCTATTAACAGCAATCAAATATACGGAATACAAGTGGGAAGTTATTGGAGACTTCAAGATGGTTTGTTTTTTTACTGAAATGCAAGATGGATATACCAAACTCTCCTATTATCTTTGCCTATGGCATAGCAGAAATGATGCCGCCCACTATCGCCAAAAACATTGACCTGAACGTATGGAGTGGGAAGATTTAATATTAAACATGAAGCAATTGTCGATCCTAAAAATATGTTGATGCCGCCATTGCATATTAAATTGGGCCTTATTAAACAATTTGTGAAGGCTCTTAATATTGAGTCTAAAGCTATTAAATATTTGTAAGACTATTTTTACAAAGCTGTCAGAGGAGAAAATTAAAGCTGGAGTCTTTGTTGGCCCTAAAATAAAAAAAAATTATGAACTGCGATATTTTCCCGGACCTAATTAGCAATGAGGAGAAACTAGCGACGAACAGTTTCATGACTTTCTTGGAAATCATAGGGATGAAAATTATGATGAGCCAATAACTGGCATGATTACGAATTTTTCCGCCATCGGATGTGGAATGTCGCTAAAGATGCACATGTTACATTCACATCTGGATAAATTCAAACATAATATGGGAGCTTATTCAGAAGAACACAGGGAGCGATTCCATCAAGATATAATGGAGTTTGAGGAACGCTACCAAGGCCAGTATACAGAAAGCATGATGGGGGACTATATTTGGACGTTAATAAGAGAAAATGTTACCGAATATGGCAGGAAAAGCAGAAAGAACCATTTTTAAACATTTAAACTGTATTCTAAAAGTAAATTTATAAGAATAAATCTTAAATTGATTTTTACTATACTAGAATAAATCAAATCTATGTCAAATTTTGATGAATTTTCATGTTTTTCGTTTTTCTCATTTTTTTCTAACAAAACCAAATCAAAAACTTTTTTATGTTCATATTCTTATTTCTGGGTGCAAAAGCAATACAGCAAGAAAGAACGGGACTATCTTCGGCTGTGCCGAAGACTTCATACCTTTCATGAATGGGGCTGAACAATAATATTATCCCGTTCGTAATATCCGAATAATCGGATCTATAAGATAAGAAATATATAGTGAACAGATCTACATACCTAAATAAAAAACAGGTAGGTATTTTGTGTGAGGATGCAAAGTTTCAGGTTTTTTGTGGTCTGCGTGTAAAACTATGACTACGAATCACGTATTTCAAAAATATATGACATAAACGTAACTATTTGATGAAATCTGATGAATTTTGAAGCTTCTAGCCGTAAAAAAGGGGCAAAAATGACAGTTTATATGGGGTTTTTAATATATATACCATCGATCTTTATGATTTTTTCAGACAACGATATATGCTATATACGCAAGCAATCGGTGAAATTTGAAGCTTATAGCTGTTAAAATGGGGTAGAAATTGCGAAAAGTTTCTTATCTGAACAATCGGTTGTGTGAGATATATACTATATATACAACCGATCTCTATGATTTTTTCAGACAACAATATATGCTATATACGTAAGCAATCGGTGAAATTTGAAGCTTATAGCTGTTAAAATGGGGTAGAAATTGCGAAAAGTTTCTTATCTGAACAATCGGTTGTGTGAGATATATACTATATATACAACCGATCTCTATGTTTTTTTTTTTCAGACAACAATATATGCTATATACGTAAGCAATCGGTGAAATTTGAAGCTTATAGCTGTTAAAATGGGGCTAAAATTTGCGAAAATATATATATATATATATGCTATATATATATACTATATATACCACCATATATATACTATATATACCACCGATCTTTATGATTTTTTGAGACAACAATATATGCTATATACGTAAGCATTCGTTGAAATTTGAAGCCTCTAGCTCTTAAAATAGGGCAGTAATTACGAAAAGTTCCTTATCTGAACAATCGGTTGTGGGATATATATACTATATATACGACCGATCTCATCAATTTTTTCAGGCAACAATATGTGCTATATACGAAAGTATATGGTGAAGTTTGAAGCTTCAATCTGTTAAATTGGGTAAGATATTACAAAAATCCTCTTTTTCTGAAAAATCAGTTGTATGGAGGATATATCCTATATATAGAGTGGTCCGATCCGGTCGGTTCCGACAAATGTCTAATAGGACACCCATATACACCCGCTCACCAAATTTTATCAAGATATCTCAAAAATTGAGGGACTAATTTGCATACAATCAGACAGACGGACAGACGGACATAGCTAAATCAACTCAGCTCTTCAACCTGATTATTTCGGTATACTTAATGGTGGGTCTATCTATTTTCCTTTAAGGACTTACAATTTTGGGTTTCGTGACGAAATTAATATACCATTTCATTTTCATGAAAGGTATAAAAATATACGCACGACCCATGTAAAAAATATTTGACCACTGCTGTGTATGACGCCGTGCAACTTTGCGTCGCAATCACTTGCAATCACATTCCCCACTATATAATATAAAAAATTTCACAAAGACAATCAGGTTTACTTTGAGTCATTGAAGTGAATGAATGCACTTATATTACACGTATTCTGATCACACGAGAAAAAAGATTCAATGGGTTACGCATAATAAGCCCCTAAATTTCTGCCTAGAACAATAAAACCCTCAAATTATGCGCATGAAAAATCAAATTTATATTTAAGTGAAAGAATTTAAAATCGTAAATTAACTCGGATATGAGCTCGCCAACAACAATCGAGGTAAATGCCAGCTATTTTAAATTCTATTGCAATCTGCATTAAGTGCAAGCCCCCTTCGCCCTCAAACCGCACTAAAATGTATGCAAACAAACAAGAGTTTCCTAAAAGTTATGGCGAAATGCAATAACTGAAACTACTTACAAAACTTTTTAGCAAATGCGGAGGCAAATCGCTGGGCCAATATTACGAAAATGCATTTTACAGAAGAAAAAAAAATTAATAAAAAATTTGATGGAATTATGAGACGCAAAAGGAATGGTCAAATTTTTTAGCAAACTATGAGATGAAGTTGCACCGCTCAACAACAAGTTTTTTAAACGCTTGATTGAATTCAAGGTCATGCAAACATGGAAGGTGGACGCTTGTAAAAGTAAACTAAGCAAGACGAAGGAATGAGCAATTTACTAACTTAAAGTGCTTCCTCAAGCGTTTAAAGGATTTGGGTATACAAGAAATCGCGCCAGTCGCTTCTTCGTTGCAATACCTCAAACCAATTAGAAGCATCGTGAAGAGGACATGGTTCTGTTAGGCCTTCTTTAGAAGAAATCGACGACAATTTAGAGTTAGTTAATTATTGAACGAGTAAGAGTCAAGGGATTTGAAGCGCTCAAAGTTGAAGCCGAAAATATGTATGCCTTGCCCATGTTGTGTGCCCATGCAATGATAAAGTACTCTGAAAGAGAGTTGGATGTTTCAGTTCTTTGAATAGACCCCTCCTCTCACCCTACCGATTCACTTTAAACCGTCGATATGTATGGAATTGGTGTCATAAGCAGCGAAGCACCAAAACAACTTCACCCAATCATTCCTGCTGGGAGTGTTTACCAAAATGTTGCTGTCCGCAAATTTTGTGGTCACACATCGTTCTGTACTTCGAATTAGAAAACCATAATGTCTAAGGATACTAGAGTGTCTTATGGTTTTAGTAATCCAACTGGAAGACTCTCTTAAACGTAACGCTGACAATGTCGCTGCTCGTTTATCTGCTAGGGTGTGATATCAATATTGGTCTGAAGACCTTCGCTTGGTGTTGACCTTAAAGCATCAGTTATGCTTATCATTTAAGATCTGTGCGCTTTTCCCAGCAAACTTAGGCTTGACGCCTCTCTCAAAGCTGTGCACCATAACCCAAACAGCAATATGGGTCAAATAATCACGGTATAAATCAATCTGCATACATTGGGAATAAGTCCGCACTTTACGCGAGGGCTCTTTTGCAAGTGTATAATGCAATGTACGCTTTCCTTTGTTGCAGAATGACCCTATCCCTGATCTCAGATATCCAGGCACCATTATTAGGTTAGGTTAGGATGAACTGGCCGGTCCATGAGGATCTCACATAGACTGAATGAGTCCGTAGTGTTACCAGAAATTTGTTTAATGACCAAACTGAAAAACCCTACCAAAACCAGGACCTATGTTATAAAATAACTCCGTCCTCTTGGCAAATACTAGAAGCTTCCTAGGACTTAAGCTACTTGCTGCTTCTAGATCTGACATCTGTATCACGTGGATCGTTTCCTTCTCCAACCCGCACTTCCTACATCTGTTATCACTGACCAAGTCTAATTTAAGGGCATGTGACGCTAGAAGGCAGTGTCCAGTCAGAATACCCGTCATTAGTCTACAGTCCTCTCTTGTTATTGATAGAAGCAACTCTGTTATTCTAAGGTTGTAAGACCTACACATAATCTTCGGCACTTTACAGCCTCGCGCTTGAACCCACGTCTTTCCCGCTTGGTCGATCATGTGCACCTCTCGCCTTCGCTTAATCTCGCCCAGTGGGACGTCTACGCAGCAAGCTTCAAGGGATGCGCCCTTTTTAGCTAGTTCATCCGCTCTTTCATTCCCATCTATTCCCATATGCCCTGAGACACAATATAGATGTATGCTTCTCCCTGCCCCGATTCTCTACAGAGACTGCTTACACTCTGACATGCATTTAGATGCTGTGCTATGCGAGATTATTGCCTTAATTGCTGCTTGACTGTCAATATAAAAGTTAACACGGTTGCAGCTTAAGCTATTCTCTTCCAGGGTTTCTACCGCTCTTTCATTCCTAACTATTCCCATATGCCCTGGAACCCAATATAGATGTATGCTTCTCCCCCTCCCGATTCTCTCCAGAGACTGCTTACACTCTAATACGTATAGTCTGTTCGTCTTGTGATTGATGACGCTATACTACACCGAGCTTGGTTGCAGTTGTTAACGCCATGTTCTATGCTACCAGGTCTAGAGGTGCAATTTGCAGAATAGCGTACAGTGCAGCCGTCGGGGTTGTTTTCATGGCTCCCGTAATGCTAAGCATTAATAATCTGCATACCCCCTCTAATTTTTTGAGGTAGGTGGTTTTTTGTGTGGCTTTCCACCAAACAAGAACTCCATAGTATAGAATAGGGCTTACAATGGCTGTAAAAACCCAATGAGAAGAAGAGGGCGATAAGCCCCACGTACACCCCAGCATTATTTTACATGCATAAAATCCCATTGAGGCCTCCTTCTACCTCTCCTCCAAGTTGAGCTTCCATGACAGCTTACTGTTTAGGATGATTCCTAGATATTTTGTGCAAGGTTTCTCTTGTAGGGTCACCCCTCCTAACTTAGGCCTGGCCCAATTTGGGAAATTGTACCTCTTTGTAAATAAGCCCTTATCCGTCTTCTCCGCGTTGACTTTCAACCCAATATTGATGCCCAGGTATGAATATCCCGAAGCGCCCGATCCATCAAAGAGCTAATCGTTTGAAGGCACTTTCCACTTATGACAATTGCAACGTCATCTTCGTAAGCCATAAGTTTTACGGGACCTTCATCGAATCGCCTGGTCAGTTGGTTGATGACCAGCGTCCACAGCACAAGTGATAGCACCCCTACCTGTGGCGTGCCCCTGTCCACTGATTTCGTGGCTTCGTACAATCCCCATTGTGATGTAATCTTCCTGTAATTTAACATTCAGCCGATCCATCTCGTTAAGGCTGGATGTACTTTAATGTAATTAATACCATCCATAATCGCCCATTTAGAAACATTATTGAAAGCCCCGGCAATGTCTAAGAAGACTCCTAGAGCATATTTCTTATATTCCAGGGCTTTCTCTATGCTTATTACCACCCTATGCAATGCGGTGTCTACCGACTTGCCTTTGGTGTACGCATGTTGTGTTGTGGAGACCAGCTTTTCGTCCACGTTGGACTTTACACATCTATCAGCCTATTAAAGGTTTTGAGCAGAAATGATGTCAAGCTAATGGGTCTATAGTCTTTGGGAAATACGTGACCGATCTTCCCCGATCTTTGGTAGGAAAGCTACGCGAGCAGTTCTCCAAGAGTGCGGTACATGATTCAGTCTTGTGCACCCATCAAATATTATTTTAAGCCATTCCACGACCGCTCTAATTGAAACTTGTAGCATGGCCGGGAATATGCCATCTGGGCCCGGCGATTTAAACTTAGAAAACGTCTTTACTGCCCACTCGATCTTGGTATCGGTCACCAAGCCCGGCACTACCCGCTCCGTGATCGAAGTGTGAGTGCTGTCTGCTGGCTCTTCTAAACCATCTCCTGATGAGAAATGTGTATCGAGAAGCACCTCAACGGATTCCTCACTATTACGTGACCATTCCCCGTTCTCTTTCTTTATTAGTCCCTGAACTATATTTCCCTTTGCTAGGACTTTTTTCCACCATGCTGTTTCGCTGGAGCACTCTATACCCACTTTTCCATGAGATTCTCTTCGCGCTGGAAATTTCACGCTTTTAGATCCTCAATAGACCCCTGTACTCGACCCGACACGCTTCGCTTTCCGCGGTCTTTACGAGCTTAAATATTTCTTTTACAGGTCTTCTTAGAAGACTCAGCTCATTGCTCCACCAATGCGGCTTTGCTTTTCCTCTGAATCTTCTTAGAGGGCAAGCTTTGTTATACGCAGTCATAAGCGTCCTTGTTAGTAATTCATTAGACTCCTCCAGTTCCTACACATTCGCAAGCTCTTTGGGTTGTCCCAGTTTTGTTTCTACCTGTTTCTGGAATTTAGTCCAGTTCGTTGACCTAGTGTTTCTAAAGATTCCTCCCTTCTCTACTCTCTTTAGGGGGATGCTGAAGTTCATATACGCATGATCGAAGAAGGACGGTCTATCAAGAACCATCCAATCATACCTTGATATATCACGTTCGTAGCTCAATGTAATATCCGGAACATTGCTGGATCTTGGACCAATATATGTAGGAACATTTACCCTGGTGGCTATCTGCAAATTGGTTTTAATTATTAAGGCGCTGACCATTAAGTTCCGGCAGGTTGAATTTTGGTATTCTGTACCGTCTGGTGTATAAGACAAGCTCAACTTAATCAGAATTTACGCTGAGTCCGCATCAGGAGGTTTACAAGGAAACCTCTCGCAATGCTACCTGCATGAGGTCACACAAACACACAAAGTATGAGCTCATTTGTTCCTATAAACAATAGTTAGGTCATCAGATTTTGCCACAATTTTCTCACCTCCCAAACTTGTATTTGCAAATAGTGACAACCATTTACTTTTTTGAGTCGGGTGCTTTTTAAAAATTGGGTATATTTTCATATACGGGTGGTTCTTTGTGAAAACCTGGCACTTTTTTGAACGGGATACTTACAAAGAACAAGGTACTTTTTTGAAGCGGGCTCTTTTTAAGAGCCGGGTGCCTTTAAGAACCGGGTAGTTTTTACAAACAGCGTACTTGAATGCAACTTTTTCAGAATCTGTTACTTTTAAAGAATCGAGTATTTCTTGAACCGGAAGCTCTTTGAAAACCGGACACTATTTAAATCGGTTACTTTTTTAGAACCGCGTAATTTAGCAGAAACGGGAACTTTTTAAGAACAGATAACTTTTTCAGAATCGGGAAGTTTTTTAGATTCGCGCCTTCTTTAGTACAGAGTAAGCCACTCGGCCAACTAACGCGTTTAGAGTGGTCTGATATACCAGCAGTGAATAGCCATTAATTCTTAATCCAAAGGGAAGTTACAATATTGTCTTTATCATTAATGGTGGTCGAGTCTTCCTACATCTGCCTGTTTGCTTCCAAACTGCGTTGTTGATTGGCATACCTTCTTGGCCAGAGCTTCTTCGTACCTTCGCATAACATGACCTAGCCAGCGAAGTATTTGGTCTCTCTTGTTGGTGCACTATCTTCATATCTGCGTAAAGCTCATACAGCTATCGATACTCGCCGTTGGCATCAAGGAGAGGGTCATAAATCCTCCATAGAATTTTTCTCTCGAACACTGTCCATGATCATGATCTATGAGCCATACATCAGGTCAGGTATGATGGGCGACTTACGGGTTTTTGTTGGTCGAGAGCGGATTTTACTTTTCAATTTCGTTCTCAATCCAAACTATCACTTGATGGCAAGAGTTATTATTGGTTTGACTTCTAAGCTGGTATTGTTTTCCCTGTTAGTGCCGGTTTGCAGACAGACGAGGTCCTTAAAAGTCTCGAGATTCTATCCGCCAATATTGAAGTGGCTGTTACGGCGAATACGCCGATTATTTCTTCGATGATAGCAAGTACAGTGGCGTAGTGGGGGATGGGGGCAAGCGGACATCTTGCACCGGGCGCTACCCACAGTGAGGCGCCAAATGGTTCGCAAAGCAGAACTTCCTAGATAATTTGTATTTTTATTATATTTGATTTCTGGAAAAAAATTTCTATACTAAAAAATGCATGCATAAATCTGGAACACTTGCGGCAGGTTGTGGAATAATTGAAAGCATACATAAAACTTTTTTCCCAATGTTCAACATTAAGATGGGAATTATTAAAAATGCTTTAACAAAAACTGTCAAACGTGAATCTGAAACAAGATGTAGCGCCAAAATACAAGCGGTTAGCGTTATCGTCGATGATCTATAGAATGTAGTAGAACACTTAGAACAATTAGCAGAGGACACTAACACCACAAGTGACACCACAAGCGAAGCTACAATTATTTTGCAAAATATACTAAATTTTAGTCGCATAACATTAGTTCATTTCTGGTATGAATATAATCATTGATCATGTGCAGCTCAGATTACAAGATCAGAGAAGCGTATCATGATCTTAAAGCACTGGCGACTGAACTATCTGAAATTCGAGACACTCTCTGCGGAGAAACAATAGAAAAAGGAAAGTATCTTTGCGAAAAATGGGATATTGATATAGTAAACGTGGAAAAAGGCACCGCCCGGAGAATCGGCTAGAGATGTTGGTCTTTCCGTAGAAGGTGATATGCCTCGCGTTATGAAGAGTGTTCTCGATCATATCCAACAAGAAATACGTACAAGATTTACACGACTAAATTACCTTAATTTTAAATTTGGATTTCTCTTAGACGTAGGAAGTTTGTAATAAAAAAAGGAATTTTAAGATATTGTGTGAATTTTATAATACAGATTTCGATGGAACAGAACTTTTATCGAAATATGTGACTGTAAAATATTACTTCGCAGTATTAAAGATATTAAACCTAAACCTCCGTTAGAATTTCTTACTTTTATAATCTCGTATGGAGGAAATGTTTTTCCCAACTTACGAGTGGCACTTCAAATACTCTTGGTTATCTTAGTATCAATTGCTAGCTGCGAAAGTTCATTCAGCAAATTAAAACTTATATCGCCCCTGGCGTAAGAAAACCTCACTACGCCACTAAGCAATTACTCGGGCTTGCCTTCATTTTCCGCTATACCCAGTTTTTTCGCTTCTGTATCTAATCCAGAGAAGGCAGAGCTCACAACGCGTTTGTTAAGGCCAATAATATTGTCACGGATATTAGCATCACTAAGCTATACCATCACTAAGGCGATGCTAACGCCATGCTAAACAGTATTTACGTCAATAATCAAATCATGTATACACATATATAAGGCAGCCGAGAAATGTCACACACAGATGCATTTACTTATACGCCTATGGGAGCGCGAGAGACTGTAAACTACAAATATTCACATCAATAATTGAATCGTTATGTATCTACATAAACGAATAAATAATTGCGTCTACACATATGTGCATATACGAGCAGCGGAGCGCCAATGCACAAACACATGCATATATCTTATGTGGCTGGCGATTTTGTGGCCGAAACTAACTAGTAAGTTCTGGAAATCGAAGAGCTTAGAAGTATGCAGCGTAAACTATAAAAGCGGCACATGCGAGTAGGAAGTAATTCAGTTTGAGTTGAGCTATCAATCAGTTTGCTTAAGCACGCGATCTGGCGGCCAATAGTAGAGTTTCATTTGAGTTATTAATCAGTTTGGTTATTAAGCCAGCGAGTAGCAAAGTATAAGTGTTATAGTGAAGTACTTTAATAAAGGCCATTTTTCCATCATTCAATATTGGAATTATTTATTCAACAGTTTAGTGATTCGAACTTAGCAGAGGATTGCAAATAAGAGGATTTGCAAGTAAAATTCGTTACAATATGAATATCATTAAGATACGCCAGCAAAATAAAAATTATTATAAAGTAACATTGAAAATATATATCAAGGAGCAAAAACACTTCACTGTCCTTCACCTCCAAAATCGAATGAAGTTCACGCTGCGACGTTGCGTGGAAACGTGAAAAATTCAAATAAATTTATATTGCGCTTGTCGTTTTTTGGACTGCAAACAACTGAATCATTTAATTTGCGGAAAGATACCAACCACACAAACAACCGACTTCTGCCGACGAACAATGAACTTACAACAACAAATTTAATACAACCAAACGGTGCACCAATGTGATTCGTGGTCACCCAGTCAAGCGGTGAAACAATAAAAAAAAATTTGCATATAAACAAGTTAATGGCCAACAGCTGTTGCTAAAACATAGCTCCATTGACTAGGTATATTTCATTGTTGCTATTGTTGTTGTGGTTGTTGCTGTTAAGTTGCCCTTCCTACATGCGCACACGACATTTACGCGTACTTAATTTATGCACCCACCCAAAGGTGTCACATTGGCTGAGTGTAATTAATGTTGAACGCGTATCAACGCAAATGATAATGTAAATTTGCGTTATTTAACAGCGCAAAGTTAAGTGAGAATTTTCACGAATTTTGGTGTAAAAGCAAATGTGTAGCATTTGTGTGAAGTACACACCTATGCATTGACCTTTGGTTGAAAATCAGTTGAAAAGTAATTATCAGTGTAATTATGCATTAAAGGAGTATGGCTTTAATTTAGAAAATATAAGAATTTTCAAAAAATTTTACATTTGCTGCGCATGAAGCTAACCTGAGTAGTGTTTAAAGAAAATTAACGCACCAAAGCAACAAACCCACAAAGAAGGTCAAACGACTAGAATTACTAACTTTTACCTGCCTCAGTTAGCCACACAAATCGATCAGTAAATGCCATACTCGGTTCTGAATGAACACACAGCACATACACATAAATATACACAAGCATCAATTTTGACAACACTTGCTCATGTACGTTACTTACTTACTTAATTGGCGCTTAACCATCTAAACGGTTATGGCCGTCCAACAAGGCGCCGTTCGTTCCTTCGCTCCGCCAACCGGCGCCAATTGGTCACACCAAGTGAGTTTAAATCGTTTTCCACCTGGTTCTTCCAACGGAATGGGGCCACCCTCTACCTCTGCTTCCATAGGCGGGCTCCGATAGAAACACTTTCTTGGCCGGAGCATCATCTTTCATTCGCATAACATGGCCTAGCCAGCGCAGCCGCTGCGTTTTAATTCGTTGGACTATGTGGATGCTCATGTACCTACGAACTATAAATACAAGACAAACGGCAACAACAGATCAGAACGCAAATCGACACTGATGATGGCATAACGCCGAAACCAGTTTGTCTCGAAGCCAAATTGGACAAGGGATGACGGAAAATCGTTCCAATATACATCATTTAAAGAAAAGTTCGTGTGATTCAAAGATGCTAGCCTCAGAGCGGTAAGAGCTAGAGCAAGCAAGGGCGCACAGCGTACAGTTGTGTTCGTTGAAACAGTTGTGACCGATTGCAATTTGCTTCTAGTTCTTTTTAAAAGTAATGAAATCCCTTTTATTCAGTGAAAAATATTTGTGAAAAACATATTCATAAAACAAATAAAGATTATTTACTATGAAGTGACAAAGTTATGCTTTTGAATATAAATGCACCAGATCGTGAGTCAAGCGAAAACAAGCCTAATCATGTAAAAAAAATGCTTAAAAATTACTCGTAGTTCGCGAATTAACTGCAGCAGTTTTATGTGCAATGTTAGAGAATGGAAGAAGAACTTGCGTAGATACGCACACACGCATAAACATATTATGGTGAATATAAGCAGTTCTATACATCACTATGCTGCTACTAAATGTATGCACAATAACAATAAAGCAAGCAGCCACACTTATGTACATGGACACAGTAAAGCAAGCAGCCACACATACACATAACCAGCAGCTTGAAGCAGACAGATTATTACATAAGTGTGGCCAGCCGATAAGAGTGAAGAAGAAAGAGAAACAATGACGCATCACATTATCGTCAGCTAAAAGTAGAAGTTGTTACTCACACATACACACGCACAGAAGGCATGTTCGTGAAAAGTTTAGACCTTAGGAGAAATATGCGAACGAGGCAACACAGAGTATAAAAGCAACGAAAACTGAGGAATAAGGAGTCAGTTTGATTTTAACGCACTTTTAGTTAAGTATGCGAGTATTGTACAACAGTAGAGTTCTAAATAAAGGAGATATTTCTATACTGAATATTTGAGTTATTTATCCGAGAGTTCAGCCCGAACGATAGCAGAATATGCAAAATAATCACAAATTATCTCAAAACTCGCTAAAATATCAATTTATTTTTATAGACTCGTAAAAACGTTCATTAAGACCTTTGGTAATCTATCTAAAGAGGTTCTTGCAGGGAATATTAGCTGTTCGACAGAATGCAAGACCCTTTTCCCCTTATCATGAATTGCCCCATAGTTCCCTGCATTAAAAATAACGTGGTAACATTTGATTTCTTAAAAATTTGCTACAAAAGTAGGTTATACCCAAGGCATCACATAATGAAAAATAAAGGTTATATCTTCATTGCATAAGATGCATAGATAATAAGTAATGTGAAGCATACACTACTATTTCATTGATCAAAACTCTATATATAAGATAAAAAAGCAAAAAAAAACAAACAAGTAAAGAAGGGACTGTCTTCGGCTGTGCCGAAGACTTCATACCTTTCATGTATATGGCTGAACAAGAACCTTATCCCATTCGTAATATCCAAATAATCGGCTATATAAGATATGGAATATATAGTGAACAGATGTACATACCTAAGCGATTTTTAAGATAAATATAAAATAGGTATGTAGCGAAGATGCAAAGTTTCACATTTTTCGTGGGCTGCGTGAAATAGATATGACAATGAATCACTTCTATGAACGATATATAAAAAATAGATAGGTAGTTTGTGTGAGGGTGCAAAGTTTGCCACGTTTTTTGTGGCTGCGTGAAATAGCTATGACAATGAATCACTTATCTTAATAATTTATAAAAAACAGGTAGGTAGTTTGTGCGATGTAGGCAGGAGTGTAGGTAGTTTCTGTGAGGGGAAGAAAGTTTCCACGTTTTTTGTGGGCTGCGTGAAATAGCTATGACAATGAATCACTTATCTTAACAATATATAACGTAAACGTAAGTATTTAATGAAATTTGAAGCATCTAGCCACTAAAAAGAGGGCAGTGACAGTTTATTTGGGGTATATAATATATATACCACCGATCTCTATAATTTTTTCAGACAACGATATATGCTATATACGTAAGCATTCGGTAAATTTTGAAGCTTTCAGCTGTTAAAATGGTGTAGAAATTGCGAAAATTTTCTTATCTGAACAATCGGTTGTAGGGGACATATGCTATATATACAACTGATCTCTGCGAATTTTGCGGACAACAATATTTGCTATATACGAGAGCATATGGTGGAATTTGAAGTTTCTAGCTGTTTAAATGGGGCAAAAATTAGGAAAAGTTTCTTATCTGAACAATTGGTTGTATGGGATATATACTATATATGACACCGATCTATAAAATTTTTTCAGACAACAATCAGTGCTCTATACGTAAGCATTCCGTGAAATTTGAAACCTCTACCTGTTAAAATGAGGTAGTAATTACGAAAAGCTTCTTATCTCAACAATAGGTTGGGGCGGATATATGCTAAATATATGACCGATCTCATCAATTTTTTAAGACAAAAATATGTGCAATATCCTAAAGCATATGGTGAAGTTTGACGCTTCAGTCTGATAAATTGAGGAAGATATGACAAAAATTATCTTTTCTAAAAGATCGCTTGTATGGGGGACATATGCTATAATGGTCCGATCCAGTAGCGGGTTTGAAGGGGGAACAAAATTTTTTCACGAAGTCCCAGAAACCAACTATTTATATACAGTATTTGTATAAATATGATGGATATTTGATCGTTACTTTTCATAATGCAGTTTTTGTATGCATACTTTAATCGAGTATCAATTTTCAAATATTATTAGCGCTCAACAGTAAGAATGTTCTTGCAAATCAGTCCAATGCTCAGAAATATTTGCGCTGTTGATAACATACTGAATCAAACCTTAGTTTATTGAATAAAGTTTATTCAGAATCTTATATGATGGCAATATAAGAGAAGATTTTATAACTTTCCTTGATGCGTACCATTCGATCCGAGAAGAAGATGTTATAAATGGAGAAAAAAAATTTACAGGTGTAGCCTTGGCACACATAGTGATTTAATAATTTAGGACTACCCTTCGAAGATTGCGTTGGAATTGGAACGGATGGATGTTTTGTAATGACATCAGAAGTTAAGGGAGCTGTGCAGGAACTTATTAAAATATGTACCAATGCTAATCATTGTCCGTGTTTCAACCATTGTCTTAATAACTCGCTTGCGAAACGTCGAAAGTTCTACAAACAAAGAATTGTATTGCGTTGATGAAAAAAATTATCAGTTTTCCAAATCAGTCTCCGAAACGTACCATAGTTTTCAAAAATCATCTGCAGGAATCATTAAGTGGTCCATGTGAAACACGCTGGTCTGAAAAACATGATGGTATAATGCAGTTTGAAGAAAACATCACAAAATTTTTTGCCGATTCTGCTGGCTCTTTTTAATAAATGAAACACATAGGTTTTTTTCCTCCGATATATTTCGGTTACACTACGGTAGCCGTCCTCATGGAACTACAAACGTAAACAAAAATTTTTTTTTTTATATAATAATCAAAACCAAAAACTTTACAATAAAATTGATTAAAAATATCACATACATTATTTTACACCTCCTTCAGCCGTGACGTGGAGTTTGGTACTGTTCGTTTGTTTGTTAGTAAATATTTATAGTTGTGAGCGGAATGGTCAATGTCAGCTTTATAGTTCAGTCTAATGTGTTCTGGAGTGTTTACGATATGTAGCATTTCCAATATAAATCACTTATTGTAGTGTTGCTCTTGTTGGAGAATGCTCGCGCTCTCGAAGCTCGGTATATGACCGCTAGCTGCACAGTGAGACATTAGTGCCGTTTTTTGATTATTAGACTGTTGGCAATATTTTAAATCTGATTTGTGTTGCGAAAACCTTGTTTCTAATTTTGATTTTGTTGTTCCTACGTAAACGCTGTTACATGGTTCGTTGTTTTTGCCGCCGCATGGGATTTTATATATGACATTGCTTTTTTCGGTTTCGGGTATCTTTGCTTTTGTTTTGTTAAAGAAACACCTTAATCTGTTGTTAGGTTTATGTGCAATTTTAACTATTTCTCCGTCATAGCAATGAGACTTTGCGAGTCGTTCTAATAACCGCCGTATATATGTTACGGATCTAAAAATGGTAGGTTTTTCGGATTTTTGTTTTCCTTTGTTAGATTTTGCATTTCTAATTAATGTTTTAATAATGTTGTTCGGGAAGTCATTGCTCTTCAATATATTTTCCGCTTCTCTTATTACCTCGTTGTGGTACGTGTCGTCCGAAATACGCAGCATCCGTTGTATACAGCACATTGCTGTATTCATTATCATTGACTTCGGGTGTTTTGAGTGGAAGCTATTGATTCGTCCTGAAGTTATTTGCTTCTTATACCACGATAACTTTAGTTGATTTCCTCTTTTTATCACAATGGAGTCTAGATACGGTAGTTTTCCATCTTCCTCTATTTCTAATGTAAATTTAATGTTTTTATGGAAAGTGTTGAGAGCGTTGAGTGTGTTATGTACTTCTTTTTCGGAGACTATCGCGAACAGATCATCAACGTACTTTGTTAGCAATATCATGGCTGTGCTAGTTTTTCTATTGTGGTGGTTAACAGTTCTTCCACTATTATGTCCGCAATCACTGGAAACAGCGAGACCACATCGAAAGAAACCAATTTCTCATCGTCGCATATAAATGTGTTATTAATTCTCTCTTTAAAATCAATTGTATTTTTGATACTAAATGCAGAGTTCGCTGTTATGTTGCTTAAAATGTTGGTGATGAATATATCGGAGGAAAAAAACCTATGTGTTTCATTTATTAAAAAGACCTTGAGCCAGTAGAATCGCCAAATATTTACAAGAACACAGGTCGCAAAAAATCCAATAGCATCACAAAAATTGTTGCTTCGTTTCAAGAAATTTCTACTTGGCAAGATTCAACAAAAAGTTCTGAGGGCCGTTCTATGTTGAAATCTATTTGCGAGACAGAGTTTGTGATTTCAATGATTTATTTGACCAATGTACTTTCTGTTACGCGACCACTAAGCTTACTTTTGCAAACACCGTCAATAGATTTGAATCAAGCTTCTGAAGCATTGAGTGACACTTTGCGAACATTAAAAAACCATAGACTTGAAGCAGGAAGTCGTTTTTCGGGACTTTACAAAAAAATGGTCGCTTTAGCAGATGAGTTGAAGTTTGATATTGTCCTCCCACGAATTGCTAAAAGGCAAATACATCGAGCGAATTACACTTCATCAGACGCTGAAGAGTATTATCGAAAAGCAATTTATATAGCTTTTCTTGATCATATCATAATTAATTTACAAGGTAGATTACCTGAAGATACATTGCAAGTTTTTAATCTTAATTTGCTACTCCAATCGTGAATCATCAAAGATAATACACTGCAACAAAATAATTTGTCTAAAGAGCTTGTCCAAGATCTTGGTAAACGATACGCATCTCTTAATGGAGTAGATAAAATTAATCTAGATGAAGAGTACGAAGTGCGGTCAGAACGCTGGTCTGATAAGCAACACAAAAAATTAATTCCACTATCAGCTGAAAAAGTTTTAAATGATTGCAATGAATATGCGTTTCCATCAATAAATGCTCTTATCAAAATTCTGGCCACGCTTCCAGCTAGCAATGCTTGTGCTGAAAGGAGTTTTTCGACACTTCGCCGGTTGAAAACGTGATTACGGTCCACAAAGTCCGAGAACAGACTCACTGGTCTTGCACTTTTAAATACCCATTTCGATATTGAGATGGATATTGATCATATAATTGAAAGATATGTAAAAAAAATTAAATTTACTGCGTGAATATGAACTATGCAGAAGATAAAATTGATGTCAAAAAATTGGATGTACCATTGTAATTTGAATAACTAAATGAAACCAGGGCGCCCGCGATTTAGAGGTACTAAGACATTTTTTTTAATTCAGGACAGTCTTTAGTTGTTCCATGTGCAAATTTTAAGCCGAATTTCAAAAGCAACGAATATTTATAATGATTTTTTGCCTGGGCCTGAGGAGACAATACAAACATCAAACAAAAATTTGTTTCTCAGTTCCCGCACTCATGCCTTTCTGCCGCCATTTGTTTCTTCTTGCAAAAACATATCGCTTTCCTTTCAAATCCTGTTAGCGTTCTCTCGTCTTGTTGCGTACGATTTTAACGTTGCCCTTTGGGCGGAGTTCTTTCTGACGCCGGTTACCAATTGTTTCTACGGCAGCGGTAAAATGTGCTCTACATATATGCTCCCACTTGACTTATGCTCTCAGAAAGCAGGTACGGGAGACAAACTACCGACTTTGTTGGGAGTCTGTTGCGATTGCAGCCTTTTGAAGTCTTGCTTTCTTTGTCCGTTTTGTTGCTCCCTTTTAGACATGCCTGCAGAGGCGGGCGCATATTTTGGCTGCGACAAGGTGGCGATCTAAATCTATGTTAGGGACTAGGATTGTGCATGCAACTAAAACAAACAACATTAAAGGCATGCCGTCGGTCTATCTGAACATGGTCGATCTAATTACGTGTATTTCGATCGAGGGACAGCCATGGAGCTTGATGTATATTTTTATGCTTGAACCCGGTGCTGGCTATGTCCATGTTTTGAGCTTCGATACACGATATTTTTTGTAATATTTTGGAGTTTAAATAAAAAGATTTATCGCTGAAATGGAGGTTTCGTTAAAATAAGCTATTGTTACGAATATTAGCAACACTAAGCCGATGCTAAGCAGTGCTCTATGCACATCAATAATTCAATCGTTATGCCTACACATATGTACGTACACGCAGCGGAGAAGCAACGCACAAACACATGCAGATATCTTATGTGAGATATGCAATTATAATTGTGGAAGTATCGCTTACAAATACACGCGCATATGAGAGCTATATACGTACATCTATAGTTATAATTATAGCAGATAACCAACTAGTAGATTCTGGAAATGGAAGTGCCTAGAAGATGCGAACGAGGAAATCAGAGAGTATAAAAGGCAGCAACAGTAGAGGCGCTACAATCAGTTTGATTTTAAAAGCCACCTGGCGAGCAATAGTAGTGTTGTCAAGAAATTATATTGTGAATAACTTTAATAAAGGCCATTTTGCATTATTGAATAGTGGAGTTATTTATTCAACAGTTTAGTGATTCGAACGTTAGCAGAAGATTGCAAATAAGGGGAATTGCAGTAAATTCGTTACATTATGTTTGTACCGCAGCCATAGTACTGAAAAATCCCATCTGTAGAGAAAATGCCATGACACCTTTTCCTCATTTCCGGATTTTACTGGAGGTGTTAGGACGTAACGTCATATGGCCCTTGCTTTGTTCAAACTTTATTATTGTACAATAACTACATCCAGAGATACGCAGTATGAAATATTCCATTTTTGTGGGAGGTGCCACGTCCACTTCTTCCTCACCCCTTATTTTATTGGCGGTGTTAGGAATTGTCTTAATATAGCTCCTTTCGAATTTCAATATTCTAACATAAATACTACCAGAGTTATACAGTATCAAAAACTTCATTTATATGAAAGTTTCCACGGCCCTTTTATGTATCGAATTTATTTTATGAGCATCCTTGGAAAGCTTCTAATAGGTGTTTCAAATTTGGTTGAGATCGACGGATCGACCGTTTAGGACGCAGCCGGATCTACACCTACATATATACATAATTTGAATTTTATATAAAAGGAATAGATAACAATTGCCTTGTATTATTTTCACTTTGGGCAATGAGTTATTGCTTGTAGAAATTGGCGCTTACAGCGTGTTTCGCAATTACCCTTCATGTTTATGGACATATATGTTGCAACTTTATGGAAAACTATCAAGAAACCTAAACATGGTACTTGGTGATGGGTAACCCCCGTATCCCGAAATTGAACTTTTGGATCCGTAAACCCGAGAAGCTAAAAATCTTGAAAATCGGCGTCCCTAGTATATATATGGTTATGACGTAGCGTGGGCTTATGTTCACAGCGATATCTATTATTGTTTACCCACAATTAGCAAAGCTTAGTCATGCGTGCAGGTGTAGATTTTATTGATGTTCCATTGTGGATTCATTAAGAATCCGATCGTTCTGATAATACACAAAATAAAAATTACTGGCATAACTAATGATAGCATGGGTTTAGAATAATTTGCGCATTTAATTTTCGAAACTTTTAGAGCTTTTATCTACAAAGGTATGAAGCAGGTTTTCAAAATGAAGTATGTTTGGAAACGTGTTTGAAAAGCTTTTCAGCAAATTTACAGATATATCCATAAATAAGCAACGTGATGCAATAAACCAAGTTAAACCACTTTTTTCAATAAATAAGAAGTTGTTCTACCAAAAATTTATCACCACCGGCAAAATTAGGTTAGATATTTGAACAGAGTAATTTTACAAAATTTTTTTTTCGCTATATAAATTCATGATTTGATTTGATGAACGTGTTTGAAAGCACAATTATTTTCGCTGCCATATCAACCATTTGACTTTTACTGGCATCATGCTACCAGATCCCTGAGGAATTTTTCCCAACAGGCTTTTTAACAGATAGAATCAATTTTGCCACATATGGCGATGATAAAAGACTAAAACACGAGAAAAGAAGCGCCTACGTTTGAGGGGTCAAGAAATCGCTAAAAACAATACATGGAATATTTTCATACAAAAATTCATCTACATATTTTTCGATCATGGAGTTTGATTGATTGCGGCCACCGTGGTGTGATGGTAGCGTGCTCCGCCTATCACACCGAATGCCCTGGGTTCAACTCCCGGGCAAAGCAACATCAAAATTTTAGAAATAAGATTTTTCAATTAGAAGAAAATTTTTCTAAGCGGGGTCGCCCCTCGGCAGTGTCTGGCAAGCGCTCCGATTGTATTTCTGCCATGAAAAGCTCTCAGTGAAAACTCATCTGTCTTGCAGATGCCGTTCGGAGTCGGCATAAAACATGTAGGTCCCGTCCGGCCAATTTGTAGGGAAAAATCAAGAGGAGCACGACGCAAATTGGAAGAGAAGCTCGGCCTTAGATCTCTTCGGAGTTTATCGCGCCTTACATTTATTTTTTTATTTTATTTAGTTTGATTGATATGGTTAGTTATACGTAGGATACAAATATGTAGATGTAGTTCCACTTCTTCTTCTTATCCGCCATTTTACATAAACTGTGTTTTTTGACATTCATTTTTGAAACCACGCTACCATCTTCACCATCAAACGTTCTGTCTCTTTTTTTAATTTGTTGGTTCATTTTTTTTTTGGCATTGCACAAGCTCATCCATGCAGGTTTGGTCCAACACCCGCGTAAGAACATACAATACCCCTGCATCAGTTGTTGAGGTTCGCAATTTAAAAGGCGTAATGGGTCAGGTGCTACGTAGGTTAATCGGTTTATGGATAACTATTGGCTCAGTCCATTTCAAGGCACCCGGTCCGCGCAGGACATGATTTTTGATTTCGATGAAATTTTAATATGGTCAAAATAATGAAACACGTGTTTGTTTTTTTTTTTTGTCTCAAAAAAATTTTTTTTGGATTTATCGGCAACTGAATTTGATAAAATGCAATCGATATTTTATTCACCTATTTTTTCAACTGTCAATAACTTTTTTTTTTTAATGGAAGCTGTGGCAGCGCGCTGCCCTCAAATGGCCCAATGAAACCAGGCTAATCCTGTACACACGATCGATTTATATATATATTCTGCATTTTGATTGCGTTCCCGTTCTACGCTCCGCTTTAATCGAAGTTGGGTATTCTGCATTACGACGGAATCGTAACGAGAAGAGGAAGAGCAAATAATTTTTCGAAATCAGCTGTTTGTACGGAATGTGTGAACATTGGAACATATTAAAGTAAAGAAAATTTGTAAAAAACACTGAAAATTTTTTATATTTTATTATCCACGCCATTTTGTATAAAAAAAAGCAATAGAATATATTGCCGCAGTGTTATATTTTTTTGGGTGAAGTGATTTCATAATTGTAAGTATGTTTTTGTCGTTCTTTTGGCCAATTCCCTGCCACGGCCACCAAGTTTTGTTAAAACGGATTCATTCACGAATATATTTGACATTTTCTGAATTTTATAGATGCTAACTTCATTGCACTGGCCTAAAATACTTTATGAAGATTTATTTATTCTTTCCGCAAGTATTGTTGATAATGATGCTTTCAAGTATGTGTTAGATACTTTTGCGGGGCAAATACGTCCAAGGACTTCGACATCGACATGTTATTTTTGACCTGGAAACATATAAAAAACAATCATCAACAAGCCTTCTACGTTTCTTCACAAGTTTTACTTACATTTTTGTTAAAATTCTGTTATAAATTAATAAAAAAATAAAAAGAAAATATTTTTCCGCCAACTAATTTGCAACTTAGAAAAAACGGAACTACGATCGAAATGCAGAATACACAAAATCGAACGATTCGAAGTTGGATCGAAGAGATTGGAACACAGAATACCAAATTTGCCAAATCGAAAAAATTCCAATCCAATTCGAAATGCAGGATAGGGGTGAATAACTTTTAATAACCTTTTTTTTTTTGTTTTTTGTTTTTGCCGAGTCTTTGATGGGCAGCGGTTTGTCAAGCGTCGCGATCTGAGACTGCTCAGCTACAGAAGAGATTTCATCAGCCAAGCGTAATACGTAAAGAGAACAGAAGCAAACGTATTATATATTAATTATTAAGAGAGGTGAGAACAATCTTTTTTATAGAAAAAAGGGAGTCCCAGCTATCAAATGTGTTTGAGTGAGAGTTATAATATTGGCATAAACGCCGAAACGGTTCATTTTGTTCGAAATTCGTTCTACGTTGTTTCAGCAGAAGAGGTTTGAAGTGTCTCGATGTCCGAGAGGGAACGCAATAGTTCATTTCATTCAGAAGGAATGGGCTCGAAATTGATCCATTTAAAAGTTTTGTCATAAATATTACACCAAGCATTTGCCTTCGACTAGCAAGAATGGGAAGATTGATAAGTTTTAATCGATTAGTTTAAGGTGGAAGATTAGTTAAAGAGTCCCATTGACAATTTCTTGAGTCAAATAGTAAAAATTGTTTTTGCATTGATTCGAGTCTGTCTGCATGGACTTGATAACGCGGATTCCAAATTATTAAGCCGTATTCTAATATTGGCCTAACTAATGTTGTAAAAAGTGATTTAGTTATGTAAGGGTCGTTAAATTCTTTTGACCACCGTTTAACAAATACAAAAACAGCTTTGCCTTTATTCACTATAGCATTAATATGAAGATTGAAACTAAGTTTGGAATCCATCATGACTCCCAAATCAATAAAATTACTTACAGTTTCTAGACTATAGTTGTTAATTGTATATGAAGCTGGTGACAAAATTCTCCGAGAAAAACACATGAATTTACATTTTTTGAGATTGAGCGGCATATTATTTACATTACACCAGGTAACCAAGTAATTTAAATCCATTTGTCAAAATTTAACCGATTCTCGTGATTTTTTCTTTGAAATGTTCGCTATTACATTTACCTTTATATAAATTTATAAAAAATAGCATATAGTTTACAAAAAAATTATTTTTTTCAGTATTTAGTAAAAATGTATGACTTTTTTCAAAAATTAATTTCTCAAAAAAGGATATTTTTTTTTTTTTTGTTTAAACTTTTTCTATATTGAGCGAACACTCCATTTTTCAATTTGAAATGCCTATTAGCCAAAACTCGTTGAGTTCGAGATATGAATTTTTGAATATTAAATATTTTTTCCCCCCATATATTGATTTTTTCTTTGAAATGTTCGTTATTACTTTTAATTTTATATAAATTTATAAGCAATAGCATATAGTTAAAAAAAATATTTACTTTTAAAAATTTATGATTTTTTTTTAATTAATATTTCAAAATAAGTTATTTTTTTTTTTTTGTAAACTTTTTCTATTCGAGTGATCAGTTTTTTTTTTTGTAAACTTTTTCTATTCGAGTGATCAGTTTATATTTCAACTTGGGTAAATAGGTATTAGCCAAAACTCGTTGTTTTCGAAATATGAATTTTTGAATATTAATCTTTTTTTTTTTTTTTTTTTAAAGTTATTGACTGTTGAAAAAATAGGCGAATAAAATATCGATTACATTTTATCGAATTCAGTTGCCGATAAATCCGAAAAAAAAAAAAAAACACTTGTTCCATTATTTTTACCAAAGAACAACATGTCCTGCGCGGACCGGGTGTCCTGAAATGGAATGAGCTTATTATAAATTTTTGTATATCTCTTGAACGAAGCCAAATGACAAAGACTTTGTTTTTGCAGTATATGGCTACCTACTTGTAGATAAATCGACAATTTCAAATAAAGTTCCATCATTAACACTTCAGGGCAAAATTGGAATTCATCTACTTTCAGATTAATTCACAATTTGACAAAAGGTTACATCGTTAACCCATCTAGGCAAAAACGAGAGGCTATCAGAACACAAATGAACCAGCATTTAAATTGGGTGCTATCATTAACGGTTCAAGCGCTACGTGAGATATCAGGATTATCGACAACTACTGACGACTAAACCGATTATTGTATATATCTCTTGAATCAAGCAAAATTTAAATTTTTTTGTTATTGATATTAGAGAAAAATTGCAAAGTTTACAAACGGCGATGGTTACTGGGACATGTTTATGAATTTCACTTCTTCATCAGCTAGCTTCTCGGGAGCTGAGTATTGAACTCAAATCTCCAACATTCATACCAATGCACAGTGGTCGGTTTCATAGGCCAAAAATAAAAAAATCCAAGTGAAAAGTTTGTCGCAAAATGTATCGTTAGTATCTCTTCTTAGAACAGCATTTTAAAAGGTATATTTGTTTTTCTTGTATTCGAACTGTACTTTTTAAAAATAGCTTCAAAAATGAGGTTATGGTATTAGTTGGTTTTTGCAGTGTGAGCAAGTTAAAAATAAAGTGCAAGTTTAAGCTATTTAAAAATACATAAAATATCATTGTATTGAAATAAATCAAAATGAATATTGAATTCAAAAATATTTACTTCATTTTGAAATAATTTCAGTGTCTTTAGCTCATTGTATTTTTTTTTTTTGTTATTTAAAATTTCGCCAGTGCCTTTATTAGTGTTTATTTGCACAAATATTTTAATTTCAGCTAAAGTTTGAGTTCGGTTCGTCACCAATCCTCACGTTGGGACTTACATCTTATTAATAACCAAAGGTTTTAGATTCAAAAGTGTTAATATCAGCTGCCACTTTCTGCCACTAACTATGTTTTGCGACAGTTTTATGATAGCGTCACCCTGATAAATTATTGTCGTATGTTATATGTGCTCACACGTAACATACGACATTATTTTATGCAGTCGACGAGTTGCAAATGTAAACTTGTGTGTGTGTTTGTTTTGTTATTGTTATGTATGCTAGATCTTTTAATAACCTTAGAGACATCTTACCAATGCAAACTATCGCGCATGTATATGCATGCGGTGAAAGTGGGTGGTTGTGGTTCAGTATGAAAGGTATCACCCGCACCAATTTTATGAAAAGATAATTCTCACATATTTGTAAAGCCGTCACCAAAGTTTCACGTTGATATCTCTACTGGAAGTATTTTTGGCCACCAACTCCATATAAGACCGACCAGTCTGCAGTGTAAAGGCAGATGCCTTTAACCACTCAGCCATATAAATGCCCGCTGCTCGCTTTGCAATTGATCTCCGATTTTTTTTGTTGCGTTATATAGGTATGTACTAATAGATTAGGACACAATTTGTTGAAAGTTTCTATCATTAACGGTTAAGGTGTTAAGTGGGTTAATCGATTTTTCGATAACTACTGTCAGTTTGTATATATCTCTTGAAGCAAATCAAATGGAGAAGTTTTTGTTCTTGTAATATAAAGGTACTGGGTTAACCCACAATTTGACATACATTTCTTTCATTAACTCTTCAGAGCAAAATGGGAATTTCTCGGTACACAAATGACCCAGCGCTTTAATTTCTTCATTTCTTTTCATTCAAGACAAATTTTCTTAACTTTTTCCTCGCATTATATACTTGTTTGTAAATTAACATGACATTAATGACAAAATATGACTCAGGGTTCCATTTGTCTTGATTTAGGAGACATACACAAAGCGACAGTGGTTATCGATAAATTGATTAACCCACTTATCGCGCCAACTGTTAATGGTAGAACCTTAAGTGAAGTTGTGCCTCATTCTACAAGGAGGTAGCTATACAATGCAAAAAAAAATTTAATTTTTCTTGGGTCAAGAGATGTTCACAATAATCATTTAAGTCATCAGTAGTTGTCGATAAACCGAATATCTCCCATCGCGCTTGAATCGTTAACGTTATTCAATGCAAAACAAGAGTTTGGAAAATCTTGCTTGCTTCAAGAGATATAGGACACTTTAAGTGCTGGGTCATTTGTGTACCGATAAATTCTCATTTTTGCCTTGAGGGATCCTTATTTTTCCATTAACACATTTCCGCTTGCAGTAAATGCATTAAACATGCAGCAAGTTGCTGAAGCGTATGCTGCGTAACGTTATTGTGGCTGAAAAAAAATTGGTACACTAATGTGTCAAAGTACTTTACAAAGTTAAACACCCTATTAAAATTCTATCACAATTCAAATGACCATCTAAGAAGTTGAATGTTGTCGCCTGACTTTCAGTCATAAAAATCATATGGAATTTCGGTCGTTTAGCCTAGAAATGGAAAATCAGCACTCGCATATATTGTAAGAATTAGTAAGTGCGGCAACTGAGTTGAGACATAAAGTCTTCTAAGTTTAGTGTAATGGCGCTAATCAAAATTCTATGCAACGACCTACAAAATGATATTATATGTAATAGAAAATGCAACAGATGTACATATGTATGTAGAATCTAGTAGTTAAAAACTTCCGCTGTAGTACAGGGTGTATTTAGTTGCGGCGCTACTTAATTCAAACGTTTAAAGTGTTACCAACTTTCCAAATTGAAAGTGTAAAAAAAGTTAAATTTGTAAACATACAGGGGAACGTCAAGAAAACTAATGTCTTTAGGTTAAAAACACCTTTTTCAACTGTGTTTGATATAAGTTAAATCACAACAGAGGAGGGCTTTCTGAGAAGAGCTATAACAACTTCTAAGCTGTAACAAACGATACCGACTGGCTGATGTTTTATTATCAGACCATTACGACAGCGAATTAGTATTTTAGAGCTATCGATTTGTTATCGGCTTGTTATGGCCGAGTCACCGGCTTCTTATTAGTTTATTTTTGTCTTATTGTAGCCGGGTTACAGAGGTGCCATCGATTTTGTAGTAAACTTTTATCGGTATCAGTTTCATAACAAACCAATGCGTCATCGCTAGCAAATCGATACAACGCCGTTAATAAGTTGGTAGCACTCCGATAAGAAATCGAGAGCTTTTAGATATCAATTCTATGGCTCTTTGATAGCAAATCGATAACATTCTGATAACAAATCGATAGCTTTACGAAAATAAGTTGATAGCAAATCGATAGCACGCCTATAATGAATTGGTAGCACACCGATATAAAATAGATACCTTTTCAATAAAAAATCGGTAAATTTATTATAATTTATCCATAAACCTTGTAGTAAATCTATAACTTTAAAATATCACATCGATAAATTTTTTATAACAAATCGATAACTTATCGATAACTTCTTTTATAACATCTCTATAACTTGTTGGTAATATGTCGATAACTTTGCGTTAATCAAACGATATTTTTTCGATATAAATCTTGGACAAAAATCAATAGCTCATCGTTAACCCTTGTTATCGATAATAAGTTTGTAATACTTCGATATAAAACGAATAGCACATCCTTACCCTGTCGATAACACAGCTAAAATAAACCGATTACTAGTCGATAACAAACAAATTTGTTTTTCTGTTTTCGTTAATTTCCGTAACTACAATTACGCTTATAGTCTGTATTCTTCAGCATTCCAATATCGCATACTAAGTCTACACTCACATTCTTTATTCCTCTATACCGTGAGCAAGGGAGATTTAGGCCAGTCTTCAAAACCATGGCGCCTGTGTGTCGGCAGCAGCCTTTATTTTCATAAACAGATTTTATTCTCTAAGATATACCATGAAGATGTATTTATCTCTCTCTCTCTTAGCATCAGTTATTTGTTAGAGAAATAAATGTTTTTCCCAAATAAATTTCCTTGTTGATTCACTTCAATAATGAATAATAAAATTAGGGCTTAAACGATAGTTTGTGCCGATTTTTTTTAGAATAAAAATGCGTCTACTGTAAAATATAATATTGACATAATAGTGAACAGCGAAAGTACTGCTTATAAAAGCAATGCTATAAACCTAATGTTACTAAGCTCTTAGAGCGCGCCTATAATTATTCCACACAATTAGGATTGAAAAGCATATAGAATTGTATGTACCTAAATGGTGAGTAAAGGAATAGCAACAAAAAGTCAATACTTAGGGACCATTTGTAAAACGAGCAGCGGGGCATTCATATGGCTGAGTGAATAAAGGCATCTGCCTTTACACTAGTGTCTAATATCTATAACATATTTATTTTGTTATAATAATATTTCAACTTCGGATTCTATGAAAAAATTCAATTAGCGACATCGAGGGTCATAACATGAGAACTTTTCAAAATTCAAAACTATAAACAGAATGCGATCAACTCCTGCACTTAATGGAAAAACAGGGTTTGGAATGGGCCAAAATTGTTTTATAAAATTTATATAATAATCAAAAAAAATTTAATATAAATAATAATATTTTTAACTTAAAATATTTAATTTTTATATAAAAAATGTTATAATAATTTTTATATAAAAAACTTAATAAATCAACAAAAAAAATTTGTTTTTTTCCAAAACTGAATTTTTTATTTAAAAAATTAAATTTTTATTTAAAAAACTAAATTTTTATTTAAAAAATGGAATAAACCAATAAAAATTTAGTAGCTAACAAGCTGGTTTACTTTTAATTAAAGAAACTAGACTCGCTGGGGAAGACGCGAAAGCATCGAAACGCGTCGTGTTGTAAAAAAAAAATATCAAGGCAACCCACAAAAGTATCGCATTTGTGTAAAATTTTAAGATTTGGTCTGTTTTCATGGTTTTCAATATAACATTTGGTCAAAGCATACGGCAAATAGGAGACCTTGTGAATTGCCCAATATTAATGTTTCCTATTAATTTACCAGTCATAAGGCTACAACACAATACATTTATGCACAAAAATGTTACCCAATAAAAGAGTACAAATTTTATTTTGTTTAAACATATTTATTTTATTTATAACTTAAAATATTCAAATTTTATATTTTACAAGTATTCTTTTATTTAAAAAGTAGGGAATAACATAAAATTAATATATTCTTTGCTTGTTTGGATTAGTTAGATTTTACTTTTGTTTTATAATTAATAAATTTAAACATAATTTTAATTACATAAATTTTGTAATTTATTTCATTGTGTAAATTATAATTTCCACATATGCAATTTTTTGTTTCGCTTTTGTAGTAATTTGTTTTTTTTTTTTTTTTTAAATAATATAGAAATATTATATAGTTTTTTTTTTTTCAATTTGTAGTCTATGATGTAGAAAGACACTTTTATTTATATTTTCATATAAACATTTTAGTTCAGGGTCTGCAAAGTGAATTGAATGGCAGGAAAAAAACAGTTCTTATTTATGGCCATATTATGTATAACGCCGTGGTACTTTGCGTCGAAGTCACATTAACATTTACCACTATATAATGCCAAAAATTTCACAAAGAAACTCAGGTTTACTGTCACTCATTGAAGTGAATGAATCATACGAATTTTGGTCAACAAGAAAAAAAGACTCGTTGCGTTATACATAATTTGCCCCTTAATGAACATTAGCAGATCGTTTCATTTATATTTTATAGTATGATATGCTTGCTATATATTTTAAATAAATTTAGCGGCAATTAAGAAGTTAATAGTTTATCCGGTACAAACTTAACAATTGTGTGTTTGAGGAAATTTGATATTTACTTCATTCAATCTAGAGAAACGTCGGCTACTTCTAAAAGATTACTAAAAAGTGTATATATTTAATATTGATATTTAGCCTCTTCACCTCTTTACTCGTTAAAGTATGGTACTGATACCGTAGCCAGTTAAATATGACAACCCAATCAATATATTATATTTTATGGCGCTTAAGCATAAAATATTCATACTCAAAATTCCTACAAACACAGAAAAGGCTTTCCGCAAAATAAAGTTCTAATATTAGGTTAGGTTGAACTGGCCGGTCCATGAGGAGCCAAGTTGTAATATTAATTACATTAAAAAAAATAGATAGAGGCGTAGTTCTTCTTTTAATTTTCCCTACAAATTGGCGGGACGGGATCTACATATTTAATGCCGACCCCGAAAGGCATCTGCAAGCAGTTGAGATAAGCTTTTCATAGCAGAAATGCACATCGAGTGTTTGCCAAATCCCTTCCCAGGAGTCTCCCCGATTCGAAAATATTGTTCTAATTAAAAAACCTTTTTTCTTAATTTTGTTGCACGAAAGTTGAGCGTAGGACCCTCGGTGTGGTAAGCGGAGCACACTATCAGCACACCACATTTAACTTTTTCATTGTTTTTTTCGGTTAATAACCTCCTTGCAGTTCTAAGGAAAAAGATACATTTTTTTAATATTTCTAGGTTTGTGTTTAAAGTTTACTAATTTTCTTAAAAAAAAATTGGGCAGCATATAGCAAATTTAAGTTTAAAGTTTTCTCTGCACACACATTTAAAGTTCTAAAAATGTTCAAGAAAAAAATAGTGGCCCAAATTTTATAGTACCGAAGCAGCTCAAAAGCAATTTCATACCCAAACCACGGGTGGCTCGGCGCGATTCTATTTTTTCTGAGAGCTTCTGCAAATTCACAATATACAGATGTGCAATATATAATAAAGGTAGGGTGGTAACCCTATATAGAAAAACCTTTCTCTGTAAAAACATCCTAAGTTGCAGCAGCTAAGAAATATAACCTAGAAAGAAGAGTGTTACCTGTATACTACATATTATACAAATAGTTTAAGCTGCATCCTAAATAGTAGCAGATATACCGGGGTATATTTAATGAATTTAGCTAAATGTGATGGTATCGTGATCCGCCTACCACACCGAAGATCTTGGGTTCACGCCCCGGGCAAAGCAACATCAAAAAGCGAGCATATTTCAATTAGAAAAAAAAATTTCATAGCGGAGTCGCCCCTCGGCAGTGTTTGACAAGCACTCCGAATGTATTTCTGCCATGAAAAGCTCTCAGTGAAAACTCATCTGAAGCGAATGAACTACGCAAAATGATGCATCAAGTGATGTGCGCGATCATCACGCTCTCACTAACACATCTGCATTTTCATTTTGCCGACGTCTGGTCAAAACCGAACTTTGTTTTTGTATTTTACTACAGTCTGGGCATACTCGCAAACATCAGAGTGCCGAAAGCCAATATCCAGTCAATTTTCTAGCTCCGTGTCACGCTCCATTCTCACGGGAATGCTCTGGATAAATGGGAGACTTGAAAAGCAGAGCCCATAATATTTTTGTACACATGAGTTGTGGTAGGAAGATATCACTGTTGTCTTTTATATAACACATTCGGGTTAGAACCAAACAGTGACATCTAATTTTTGAAAAAAAAGGGTTTGTTGCCAGACTAATGACAAGAAATTGACAAATTATCTGGCTCACAAATTGGACCAGACATCTATCTGGGTTTAACTGGCTCAAATTTTTGTTGTTGCATTTACATGCAAAATTATTTATCTAGCTCAGTATAATTGCGACTGAATGATGCCTGATATTGCTGTTCATATGTTTTTGTTTTACGATAAAGGAAAGACCTGCATTTTATGTTTTTCTTGTCACACTTAGGCCCTGTTTTTCAGTAGTTGGTTAAGCTTAGCTTAAACTAAGTTTGCTTAAATTCTAGTCAAATTTAAACTCCAGTTTACCTACTGAGCAGTTTTTTAGTCACAGTTTAAGGCCGCCTTTGAGGTAGGCTTTTTTGTTTTTTATTATCTAGATAATTTATAGATACGACAACAGCTGGATTTTGTTTACCCAAAAAACATTTAAAAGATATTTCTCCAGCGAAATATATATCTAGTTCCGGAGATGATATCTAACATCATTATCTAGTTATTCTTAAACCAGATAGTTCTCAAGTTGATATCCAACTTCATTCTCCAATCAATATCCAACCTTTGAGAAATTTTGTAAAATTTATAGTTCTCGAGTTGATCTCCAACGTCATTAGCATTTTCAAATTATTATTCAACTTTTGAGAGATTTTGTGAAATGTACAATTTTCAAATAAATATTCAACACGCTTCTCTACATTGGATATCGAGTTGCTGTGAAGTTGACAAAAAATCTCCATGGTGGTACCACCAAAGCCAACGGCTATTTATAAAAATAAATTCTTTATATTTTATTTTCATAAAAACACTGCAGTATTGTAATCTTCTTGAGTACAGATAAATAACCACAAGTTGGGAAATAACATTTTTTCAACTTAAGTAATAACATATATCGCTTTATGAAAAATTCCTTCTTTTGCTGAGTAACCTATGGATATCCAAGTTGAGCCACTGTTTCGAAACAACTCTTGAGATTTTGAAAGTGTGCTAGTTATCAACATGAGCTCTAATGTTGCTCAAGCCCAAATGTTTATTGGGTATTCGGCGCCATTTCGAGCGAGCGCACCGATAGGTTAACTAGAGTTTAACCCTGCCAGATCGGCCGCTTAAGCTCAGTTAAAGTAGACTGAAAAACTGCAGAATAAGTTTAAGCGTAGTTCAACTGACAAACTGAGTTGCACTTGTACTGAAAAACAGGACCTTATACAGCTAGAATTACAAAAAAATTTTAGGTTGCCGTCTTTTGATTTCGAATTCAAAACTCATTGCGAGCATATTGTAATAGCAAAATAGACGTATACGCATGATAAAAACACATATGTACAAGGTTTAACCGTTTCTGACATTATTGACGTTTTCCGCAATGAAAAACAAAATTGTAAATTTCTCAACCACACAGACATACATATTTATCATGGTTCAATTACTAGAGGTTTGTTCTTCAATGATGACAGATCTTTGACACTCCCAAATTGAAAAATCTGGACGGGTTGCTTTTACGAAGTAAGGAAAACGGGGAATAATTCAATCCCCTTCAGTGAAATTGTAGTAGGCAAGTATCTTTGGTAGTATATTAGTAGTGATAATAAATTTGTAACTGCCAAAAGTTTTTTGGCAAATAACTAATTTCCTACTAAGTATTTTCGTGAACAGAAGGTCGACTTTTAATACGCACCCAAAAATACCGAGAGAAGTGTCAAAAGACGCGTATTGACCTCGATAACAATAATTCGAAGGCGGAAAAAATTTTTAGCTTATTCAAAAGATAATGACGAAAAAACGAAAACTGGCCCATGCTTGCGTTGGCGGCCTTCAGCCGAGCTTATAAAAAATTACCGGTCCACCAATGAGGTGGGATCAAAGTTAAATGCGTGCAAAAGCCCTTTGTACACATCATCTTTTTCAGTGCACAAAAACATTACAACAACCACATGAAAATTGCCAACTTCAACTGCAAATATCGCCGGACGAGATACAATTTTTCTTTTCCGCCTTCGGATTATTTTTGTCGATGTCACTTCTCCCGATATTTTTGGACGCGTATTAGCAGTAGACTCCTGTTCTAGACTTTTACCTGAATAAGTTAACATGCCCAATGAGTACATTTCGTTATGCATCTCCATTATTTACTAATGAGATTTTTACGTGAATCGATTTAATAATTGAGGTTTTGACATTGAACGATGATTTTTGAATTGCTTTAGGTTTCGTATATTCATAGGTTTACGAAAGTGCACAATTCCTTGGTGCCATAGTTAAGTGCTTATCGGGTATTTGTAAACTGATTGCTTCCTATTTCTACTACTAATATTTTTCGAAAATTCGCAAAGAAACAACACAGTTAACGGATGTCAATTCGAGTTGGGAGCAAAATGGCTGCAATTGTCAAAAAATGTGTCTGTCGAGCAAACCTCTTGTGATTGAATCATGCATATTTATTTTTTTCTCAAACAAAATTAAATTTGAATAAATTACTTTGTTTATTTTTTGATTTCCTTTTGTTCCGAGATTGATTTCTGAATTTTTTTTCTTGCCCAAAAACTTCAAAAATATAAAAACCATGGCCGACCAGAAGAGGGAACGGTTATACCTTGAAAGTATTTTTATCATATGTACGTTTTTAAATTTACATGAAGATTTGTAAAATTAATGAAAATAAATAGAAAACAAAATTGACAAAATTTGTTTTTAACTTTTTTTGCTATTTTTATGTTTACAAGTGTTTTTTTTTTTATTGAATGAATGTATATCTCTTAAAAAATTTCAAGCAGCATAATAATTTTTTTTTAATAATTTAAGCTTGAAAAGATGCTTTCGAGGTTTTCATATAAAGGCTTATGTGCCTATTTGGAGAATTTGATGAAGGAAAAATGATAAACACAGTCATCACTTTTAAAAACTGTTGTATGTTATTTCGAAAAATTTGAAATATTCTATTTAGTTTATCTCCAAAAGGAAAAGTATCAAAATATTATTTTACAGCTTTATTAGTGGACATATTTTTTAATTAGTTTCCTTTTTGTTTTTTATAATATTCCTACACACAATAATACATACAATAATGCAATACAATTATAATTGTACAACTTAGCTCTAATTCCGTAAATAAATATCAAATATTTTTATTCACTTGCTTACAATTTCTTCCTTTTACCTATTCTTTATTCATACTTATTTAGCCTATCCAAACCGTCTTCAAAAAAAAACTATTTTTCAAAAACTCGTTTTCATTACAAGAACATACTTGGTTTACTGATTTTTTAACTATTGTTTTATTGCATAGATGGGCAGTTTCCCTAACCTTGCATAAGCAAAAAAAAACCATTTTCATTTCAGCTTATCCAAATGCAGGGCTGTTGAACATTTTTATATTGAATTGCGAAACACAATACATTTACAAAATTATATGTACGCTGAACCTTTTTTTGAATTGAAAACAAAAAAATAATTTTTTGATGTCTAAAGAATTTTGATGGTTCCCTTAACCCTAGAATATCATACTTATTTCTAATACGTAAACATCATACTTCGTCGAATCGACTACGGTAATATTTAAAAGGGTACAGAGAATGTCTCCTGTTCAAAAAAGATGTTTAAATTTGTATTAATAAATCCTTTTTAATGTATTTTAATGAAATAAGACAAAAACAGTTTAGCTTTTTAATATTATCTATACAAAAAATCAGCAAAAAAAACATATAATTTAAGGACAAAAACCAAAAACAAAAACGTGCGTCGTCATTTCGACGAAATATGATATTCTAGGGTTAATGAATAAATTTTTAATAAAAATTTTTCTCAGTGCTACAATATTTTTGAAAAATTGTTTGTTATCAATTTGTTAGTTTAAATTTAAATATCATACCGCAGTGCCTTAATATGGAAGTGCTTTTTCTTTGCACTTTCATATGAAATTCAGGCACTTTCAGGGCGTATGGGACTTCTATGAAATTTTGTTTTGTTTTTCTATTCAAAGTTTGAATTTGTATGTGTGCCTCTTCTTAAGGGCAAAACAAAAACAAAAGTGCTATAAGTGTATAGCGGTTGAACAGCTCGGTCCAAATTCATTTCAAAACTTAATTCAGCGAAAGTGATTTCTTTTAGCCCAAATTTACAAAAATTGCACAGAGCGATGGTCATGTTTCTGAGTTTCACTTCCTCATTTGCTAGCTTTTCATGAGCTGAGTTTTGAGCTCGAAATCTCCAACATTCATACTGGCGAAAGGCAGAAGCCTCTATGCACTAAGCCATATTAATACCCCGCTGCACGCTTTGTAATTGGTCTTAAAGTATTGCTAATAATTCACTGCTAGAAAATCCAGTGTCACTTATCAAGTTCCGTTGAACGAGCCTAAAAATATTCCAAGAGAGACAAATTGCAAAGCGTGCGGCTGGGCGTTCATATGACTGAGTGGATAAAGGCATCTGCCTTTACGCCATATTAATGTTGGAGATTTCGAGTTCAAAACTGATCTGAAGAAGTTAAATCGATTGATTATATAATAATTATTATAAAGCAATATGAGCCTGTCTCGCCCATTAGAAGTGATTTTAATTTGAATGAAAATGGGTATAGAGTTCCGTTGAAATTTTTTTATGATTATGATTGTTAATGTAAATTGCTACACTGTGCTTTTTGTTATGCTCATTTGCATTATTGTTTTGTATTTATTTTGGCTTCTTTCGATACATATATACCTTTGCTTTGCCTTTATTTTTTAGTCTATTAAATTTTTTAATCTTATCTTTATTGTGTACGAATATAAAGTATGTATATATGTATATATTTTTAATTTTTTTCTCCACTTGCGCTAAACAATTTGCAGACGGTTAAAACAGGTACAACAACAACTAAACACTAAACGCTAAACTCTAAGCTATATTCAATTTATGCTCATTAAAATGCATTTGCTTTTTTATATATGTATATATTTTTTTTTTTTTTTTGACAACAAAAAATTGTTTTCTTACTTACGATTAATATCATTTTTGTTCTTTGCTTTATTTGCTTATTGTTTTATTTTTTTCTCATAATTTTTCAACTTTCATTAAAAAATGTTATTATTATTATTTTTTTTTTTTTTTGTTAAATAATACAAATAGTAGCTAGCGAATAAAAACAAAATGAAAAAATAAATTAAAAAAGCTTATTAAGCCTAAACAAAAAAATTAAAATTTTAAAAATAAAATAAAACAGACAAGCTCGTCCTCGCAGTTAAATTTTATCACTTAAGCCTACAACGCTACATCTCAAATAACCAATAAGCTGCACATTACGCTACACATTACTTGCTGCGCCTTTGCTTACAGCAGCATACCCAGCCACACATCTAATAACAACAAATCTAAATGTAGCGTTTCAAAGTCATACATTGCCACAGCGTCAGCGCACAAAGCGCAACCAGCAGCGCATAGCATTGTTGTTGTAATTGTTGCACACTGCCACCTGTGGCCGCTATACCAGCCAGCGATGGCTTATGTTGCTCTGTCGCCAAATTGTCTGGCACATCATTGGGTATTTCATTGCTACTTGGTGAATCGTGCATTGTCTTCTCCAATGAATCAGGACCCGAATGCGTTACTCCAATATTTTTAACTTGCACAACTGGTGGTTGGTGCATAGGCACTGGTTCGTGACTGGTTGTGGTTGGATTTGTTGTTGTTGAAGTGGAAGTGGTTGAAGTTGTGGTCGTAGTGGGTATTAAAGTGCCATTCTCAATCCAATAGACGGGACTAAATTCGAGTTTGACATCTTTCAAATAACTTTTGCGCACCTAAAAGTATGCAATATTAATATAAAAGTACTCACATATTTATCTAAAGCGTTAGAAGTTTGAGTAGCTCTCTCACTTGAAAAACAAAAAATTATAAAACTTTCAAAAAATCAATTCAAACCTCTAACTTATTTTTATCACTTACCTCCGCTGTTATCTTCCTTGATACGCTTTCATCTATACCATAATAATAGGCATACAATTTGGCGCTATACGGTGCTTCCAACGTTACATAATTGCCTTTAAGTGTTACATTTAATGCGGTACCAGGCCATAGCTTAGTATGCACTGATTTCGTTTCCGAACGTTTATCAACATATTTCAATCCCCATTTGATTTCTGTTGGCACTATGGTGTCTTTCTCATAGATTTTTGTGGGCAGACCGCGTGCCACACCCTCATGTGAGCCCCAGTATTGTACTTGATCGAATTCGTACGTCATCACTGATTCGACGAGGAAGTACATATCACCGCGATTCGCCAGCACGCTGGAGGCTAGAATTGTAAATGTAAAATTAGTTAAAATGGAATTCTGAAATGCAATAAATTTTGAACAATTTCCAATATGCACAGCGTTCGAAGGTTCAAATCAGCCACATAGAACCCTACTTCGTGTTCTAATCAAATCATCTAATACCAGCAAGAATGTATTGTCGAATATCTAAACCTGGCTCAAACCCCGAAGTCGATTTAGCAGTTGCACCGATGTTTCGCAACAAAAAATCAAAGGTTTGATGAAAATCAGTCTTTCATGAAACGGTTTGGTCGTGTCCTTTGGAATTTTTAACATCTTTCAAGTGGCCTAAACTACTATTCTTTACTGAACCCAAAGCAATCCGCATACTAAGGAGGGTCATACCGACTGGTATCTTCCCATCTCCCATACTACATCATGATGACTTTGACGCTTCCTACACATTTGCCTAAAGTCTACATTGCCAGATTTATTTAGGACCTCGAAGTATCGCAGCACGCGCTGAGTGATGTGAGCTGTGACACACTTCAGTAAAACCTTGGAACGAAACAGTAAAATTGAATACGAGGTAAAGCCCTGTTGCATCCTCTCTCTTCTTAAACTTCTAAATATCGAAAACACACGCCCCTGCAAACTAAAGGCCTCAGAATATTACCGCGGTAAGCATGTCTAAAATCTACAGAACCGAAAGTTCGAGGGAACAATAAAAATTGTTCGGGAGGCAGTCGAACTAGTTCCAGTAGGTGCTAATACCGGAGTCTACAGGAACCGGTATGAATCCCACTAGACTGCCCACATCCGCAACACTTCCTATACATTCGGGTGTGTTTTTACAGAAAAAAAACAACAAAAGCCTCGTCCATCAGAAGTAGTCCCCTTTACCGTAGCCTTCACGCTCTTCCTCTTCTCATACGCACCGGCACCGAGAGTAGCGCAGTCGAGTGGACCAGTTCCGGCTTAACCTCTGGGTTGCATTCTATAGAATAAATCGACTTATCATCAGTCTTTGTACTTCCATGGTATCTTATTTACCCATGAGGCCACAGGGTACAACAATATGCTTAGGAGACAGTTGAATAACGGACCTGCGATTTTTTAATACCTCTCGTTAAGTCATATTGACAATGTATATGTATGCTTACGTAATAGTATCGCTCTACATCACGATCAGCATTCGCGGATTGTCGGATCAATGGACATCGTCTGTGAATGCTGAAATTAGAGTGCTTCGAGCCTTCTTGGATGTAGAGGGAGATTTAGGCAAAATGGACCACAACAGTGCTATTTTCAAAAATAAGAACTCACACAATAAATTATGAGCTCAGGAAACGGGAGGTATGTCTAGGAAACCAATACTGGATTCAAGTCAGAGTTGCGACAGAAAAAACCATATAAAATATTAAGCCACAATGAACCCAAATTGCAAATTGCATTTGTAAATCTGCTCTAAAAGAAAACCGGCACTAACGATTGGACCAGCTTGATTTCCTGAGGTCTGATTACCAAATCCATAAAATATTAGCTTAGTTTAATTTTTGTTTACCAATTTCAATACATTCCACTTACCCAAATCCGTAATATTCTCGCGCATATCCAAACGTATCGTATCCAATTTGATATCTTTCAATTCATAACGGAATGGTTCAGTCTCGACCAACACTTCACCTTCATCGTAATCTTTATCACGTCCATTTTCAACCACTTTGATTTTACCCAAACCCAAAGGATCTAAACGTCCCAAATTGTAATCTGCACCCCAATGTTCACTACCGCTCTCGCCTGTTGGTGGCGCCTTATGACGCCCAATATAATCATTCTCACCGATGCGTATGGCGCCAATAGGTATGCCAGCATTGAATTTACGCCAATGTTTCCACATTATCTTGCCCAGATGACCCTTATTCACCAACACCTCAAAATGTTCATATTTGCCGCGTTTATAATGCGCTGCCACACAAACATGCGATTGTAGTATCTTTTCCGTATGACCACTTGTGGCAATACCCTCGATATTCACACGACACACATAAATTGGATAGTGTTCATCTTCAGTTATATATTTACCACCTTCAACAGCAAATTGCAATTGCTTTGGATCCTTTGGGTTGTACGATTCCCAAACTAAAGTGCTAGATGTGACCAATTGGCCCAACTGTGTTGAGGCGTTTGTGTAGGTGAGCACCGGATGTACCGATGCGTTGGATGGTGCAATTGTCTGCATTAAAATGATTGTCAGCGCCACCAATAGTGGTGAGAGCTTATAATTGGAGAGAGTTTGTATTGTAGTTGTGTAAGAGTCCATTTTGTGTTTATGTTGTTTTTGCTGCTTTCTTTGCTTAAAATTTACTAACATTTTTCAAGTATCCTTTGGTGTATTGTTGCTAAGTTTACTCTGCTCAGTGCTAATGTTGATTATTGTTGAGCGTACCCAGCTTGGCAGAAGTAAATTCAATTCAATCTTATTTGTTTGTGCTTGTATATGAAGCTTTTGATTGATTGCTTGGTTGTTGAAAGCTGCAAAGAGAGAGAGAGAGAGAGAAGGAACGTTAGTAGAAGCTCAAATGGCAGACGTAATGATGTATTTTATTTGCATTATACATATATCGAGTAAATAATATTGTTGTTGAAATAAGTAACTTATAAACATGCACATTAGGGTGTTATACCAAAGAGGATAAATATAATAAGAGCCGTCACTCGTTATTTTTTAGGCATTTACTCGATGCAAACTGTGAGGTAGTCGCTACTTTTGTTTTATGAGGGACATTTTTGAATTGCCTTCCATTTATCCATGTGGTGTTGTCACTTTATGCAAATGTGTTTTTTGGAAAGAGAATTAAATAATTAATTAAATACAGTCGGAAAAATAAACACAAATACCCCATGAAAATGTATAGAAAACATTTATTAACATCTCGCCCAAAAAAAAGTAGCGACTACCTCACAGTTTACATCGAGTAAATGCCTAAAAAATAACGAGTGACGGCTCTTATTATATTTATCCTCTTTGGTTATACCACTTTTTTCAAACTTGTATATGGGGTATTCCATCCCATTTCGACCAATTTTGAACCCGACCCCTTTAGAATTGGCTGAAAGTTTTTCTTCTTTTTCTAGCTTACGAAAGACGTTTTTCAGAATTTTTTCAAATTTTTTCATCCAACTCAAAAAAAACACCGTTTTTGTTTTCAAAATGTTAAAACTTTTTCAAAAATTGGCCGTTTGGGATCTTTTTTTTTTTAAATTGTTTTTTAAATGTACTTTTCGGAAAAAATACAAACAAATGTTTAAAGCTTTTTTTTTTTAATTCTTCAGTTTTTCAAGATTTTTCGAATTTCGCCTTTTTTTTCTCATAAAAAACTTCAATCAATTCTGCAATCACCTCCACTAATCCCGGAGTGGGCCGATTTTTGTTTTTTTTTTTTGTATTTAATTGAAAAAAAAAACTTTAACAATTTTTTTGTATTTTTTCCGAAAAGTACATTTAAAAACAAATTTAAAAAAAAAAAGATCCCAAACGGTCAATTGTGAAGAAGTTATAGCATTTTGAAAACAAAAACGGTGTTTTTTTTGAGTTGGATGAAATAATTTGAAAAAATTCTGAAAAACGTCTTTCTTAAGCTAGAAAAAGAAGAAAAACTTTCAGCCAATTCTAAAGGGGTCGGGTTCAAAATTGGTCGAAATGGGATGGAATACCCCTTTTATATATTCTGGTTCTGAGAGAGGGTGTCAAAGTTTAGGTCTTAAAAGGTTCGCTGATAACCGCTGAAAAAGCTCTCAAACAAAAACGTATATATGTCGTTTTTCTACTTCTCAAATTGCGAATTTTTATATTTTCAAACCTATCTCAAATATGACCTGAACAAAATGGAGTTGAGATTCATGATTGCGTAATAACTGTGCAAAATCGGGAACAGCGATTGAGGCCAGGTCTAGCTTCACCTGCCTTACACAATTCAGTGGATGACTGCTTCCGAATGAGGGCCTGATTGGCCTGAGCGTCTTTGTCTATTCGTATAACATGACCTAGACATCGAAGCCTTTGGGGGTTTTTCACGTTGCACTATCTACATATCGCCGTCGCCATCACGGATCAAATCAAGAATCATCCTTCTGCCTTGCCCCGCCAATCGTGCTTCTTGTATGTCCTGGATGTCGACTTAACGAACCTTAACGAAAACCAACCGAAACACCCGAGCATCGGTAACTTCTCTTAATTTCAATATTATGTAGGTTAAGAAGAAAAGTTGCTCTAATTCGTATCTACTAAAGAATTTATATCTTTGATGCCGTATGAAGGAGTGGGAATGACAAAAAATTAAAAAATAGTTTTTTAAGCGCCATCTTAATGTACATGCATATATGTTATAAACCCCTACACATCGAGTGCGCGTGTACGTAACAAACGGTCACTTAACGAATAGCCATACAAATGCTCCCCATATAATAAAAGACGCACGCACATACTTTTTATACTCAGCTGAGCAGAGCTCACATAGTATATTAATTTTGTTCGCACAACGGTACCCCTTAACGGCATAAATTAATCGAGATTGATATAGACTTCTATATATCAAAATGATCTGGGCGAAAAAAGAAATTCATTTAGCCATGTCCGTCCATCCGTCCGTCCGTCCGTCCGTCTGTCCGTAAACACGATAACTTGAGTAAATTTTGAGTTATCTTAATGAAATTTGGTATGTAAGTTTCTGGGTACTCATCTCAGATCGCTTTTTAGAATGAACGAAATCGGACTATAACCACGCCCACTTTTACGATATCGAAAATTTCGATAAACCGAAAAAGTGCGATAATTCATTACCAAAGACGGACGCCGAATAGAAAATTAGTAACATTTTGGACAATGGGCGTGGCACCGCTCATTTTTAAATGAAGCTAATTTAAAAGTTTTGCAAGCTGAAATTGGGCAGCTGAGTATGCAATGTTCGGTTACACCCGAACTTAGCCCTCCGTACTTGTTTTTTTTTTTTATTATTTATCACTTTCTTTTAATTGATTTTAGTAAAAACCATTAACTGTAAATCGATCCATTTAACAATTAATTAAGGAAACAAACCCTTTACGCTTGATTTAATTAAGTTGCGTAGTAACGTTTGATGTTAAGTGGCGTACTTAGTCACTAGAATTTCTGTGCGGGGGCTGCCTCATATTCAATTCGTAGGGGATCTTTTTTGCATACATAGAAGGATAGAAAAACTTGGGAGCTCACTCAAAGATTTTATGTGTCAATTTGCAAGGACGCATCAAAAATTGGCTGTAGAGTAGGAAAAGGAATATTTGCAACTCTCACAGCCACGCCCATGTCTATGCGTCTCTTTGACTTCTCCTCCAGCGCGTTCTAATTCAAGATTTATGCTATCCAGGAGACATCTAACATATTATTTCATACAAATATTTTCGGTAATAGGAGAGCCATCTTTCCAATACCAATCGGTTCTTTGGTCTCACGCGGCAAAAATGAAAACAACAACAGATTGAACAGATAAATATCACCTCTCGACTTGACATTCAAAACATTGTCATCAGCCACCTTTACACTTCCTTGATAATCCTTCATCCTTCGTCAAATGAGCTGAAGCTCCACTGTCCACATACCAAACATTTTTGAGGAGTATATCGAACAGAATAAGCAGCATATAGTGAGGATTTTTGTGATCCCAATTTCTTATTACCAACCTTTTCCCGACTTGGGCAATCAGCTATAAAATGGCCAACACCAACGCAGCCATAACACTTTTTGTTTGTATTTTAACGCCCTTTTTTACGAAAGACTTCTTTCTAGCCAATGCTTGCTGTGAAGACTTCATTCTAACATCTTGCAATAATTTCATTTTTATTGAATCTGCACTCCATTTCTTCCCAGAGCTCTCAAGCGACATTATCATTGGACGATATATCTCAGGTAATCCCTTCAATAGCAAACAACCTAGCCATTCATCATTTACCTCAAAACCAATTGACCCAACGTCGTCACAATCTGTGACACATAATCCTCAATTGAGCTGCAATCCTCTAGTTCAAAAGAGCAAAGCTTTTGCAGTAAACCAACTTTTCTGTCTAACCCTGAATCTTCAAAAAGGTCCTTTAATGCCTTCCAAACTGCTTTTGCCGTCGTACAATTTCTTATGTAAATATACAATGTTTTCTCTACTGAAAGTACCAACCGACATCTTGCTTTTTCTTCCTTTGCTGCATCAGGCCGATCAGATCCAACAACGTACTCCCACAAACCTTCAAGACGTAATTGCGATTCGATCGCAAAACTCCATGTCAGCCAATTCTCTGATCCCACAAGCTTTTCAAAACGTTCCGATCATAGTAAAGGTTTACAAGTGTGATATGTATTAGAAGGAAACAATTCCTTTCTGTTTCTAACACACTGCAGTTTGACACTTCGGTCAGTGTAAAACTATTGTGGAACTCAGTGGAACCTGCGTGGAACATGCGTTTGACACTGAACGAAGTGTCAAAATTACCGGAGTTGCTGTCGTGGAAAGCGACACAGGAAAATAAAAAACGGAGCGGAATATCAGATATGGGTTGCTGTGATGGTAAATTTTTTTGAACGAATTTAGTATGAAAACGTAGTGCGCCTATATGGGTCCTACAGAAAATTATACAAAAGTCTTGAATTGGGATATCTGAGGACGCGTAGTTATTCCAGCATTAAGAATACAAACACGGGTGCTAAGTTTTTCTACCCGTTCAAAAGTTCTCCGCGAAAAACAGTTTGAAACCGAGCTCGGCTGCAATAACCCGTCCAAAAATGTGGAAAAAGAAATGAAAAGACGCGTTTTGTCATGTTATCAATAGTCCAAAGAGAAAAAGTATTCGAATTATTGGAAGCGAGGCAAAAACGCGTCTATTAATACCTCCCCCGACGGTTTTGATCGTGTTTTAGCAATCGTCACGGTAATAAAGTATCAAAATTTTTTAATTAAAATTGTCCAAAACATATGGAATTTAAAGAGAGGTGAACTTAAGTGCTCGTTTGAAAGTAAATAAGGATATTTCTTTGTAATTTTACGATAAAAATTCTACGCAGTTTTCGTTAGCAGCTACTACACTTTTTTTGGACCTAAAAAGTACAACAGTGCCAAATAGCATCCACAAAAAAAACGAACAAGAACAAGCATTTTATCAGGTGAGCGTGGCTGTGTATGTGCGTGCTGCTACATATCCTACTTGTAGACCTGTACTATGCCCATAACCTTATAGAAATGTTGGAATTTCATTTCATGACAATTGATAAACTACAAACAAAGAATACTTATTTATATGAAGTACAATTTCGTAAAGTGTATTAAATCTAAGTATGTAATTCAATTAATTCAATAGATTCCATATAGGAGGAACTGAATGGAGAGTTGAAGAGAGTGGAAGTGGAAGAAAAAGTAGGGGTGGAACTGGGAGTGTAAGAGGTGGTAATGGGAACGGCAATCGAACTAGGAATAGGAGTGCGAGTGAGTGTAGGAGTGGAAATGGGAGTCGGAGTGAAAGTACGACTGGGAGCGGAAGTGAAAATGGGTTTGGGAGTGGACGGAATATAAACGGAACAAGGGATGGACAATAATAAGAAGAAAAATGAAGATAAATTAGGAAAGAATGGGATAGAAAGTGAAGAGGAAAAATCAGGTCCACTCTTTATATTTAGGTTAACCAATTTTCGGGTACTCTAGCACTTTATAATATAGTAGAGTGTTTTAAGTTTTTACCGTTACAAACTCATGCAAAGCAAAAAAATATAATTTTAGCACGCATCAAACTGGAGTTATAAAATTCATAAGCTTGTAAGAAAAAGTATTAATGAAGTGGCTCACTAACTCTGAATCAGAAGTTCGGTCAAGATATTACATAGACAAAGACAAAGGACGCACAAAAGATAAAATGATGCCTATAAAAGATCATATCCACATCAGACTTAAACAAGTACGATTATGTATTATTACTCATGATAAACTCCAAAGCCTCCGCAGTGAGTGGGGACATTGAGAACATACCAACCTCCTTCGAACGTGTTATTATTATTACTAGGCCTGGAAGCACTGCGACCTTTAAGCAGATCTATTGTGCACGACGTCTCAGCCTAATTTTGTATCTGAAGGTTTTTGATGTATCTAAGTACCTCTTCACGCTTTTTACTCCATATCAAATAGGGATTAAGAGCTACAACACCTAGATGGGAGAGTCTCTGCATAACCGGCGTGTCATCCTTCAGTTCACAGAAACAACAAATCTGGGTATCGGATGGATTTAACTTACTTAGGTAATACCGTAGACCACAGTATCCCGTATAGTACCCAGTGAGAGTCCTTAGGTCCTCCCTGCTTAGATTAATGAGTTTGGCTGATACTTTCGTTGCCGGAAGTATAAAAATTTGGCCTGTCTTTGACCTGGGCAGTTACTCCAGTGACGGCTGTATTGTTTAGTTTTCCAGTTAGGATGCTGATATAGCACCCTGCTTTGCTAAGTAATCTGCATGCTCATTACCTTCATGTCCCTGATGTTCGGGAACACATCCTAACAAAACCTTGTTTTTAGCTCCCTGGCCATTACGTATGACTGCACTTCCACTAGCGTAGATGTAACTGTGTAGAATTGCAAGGCACGCAGGGCCGCCCGGTAGATCGATATAAAGTAGATGCTCATCAATGTTGAGCCTCTCCACAGACATTCTCTACCACAGACTTATATGCATGTATTTCTGCCTGAAATATGGTGCGGTAGCATGCCATTGGTGTTGATTCCTTGAAGTTCGGCCCATAGATGCCAATTCCCGTTCTTCCGTCATCGAATTTCGATCCATCCGTGAACCAGACCTCTGAGTCAGGGTCATTACAGGGATCACCTGTTCTCCAGTGGGTCCTGTCCACAAAGGACACTTCAAATATTCGTGAGATTCTGGGCTTAGGGGACATTGCGTCACGCAGTTGTAATGTGGGATTTCCTATGAATCTTGTTATTGCTTTCATATGCTCTATCATGTTTGGAAGTCTTAGTGCGTCTAGTGTTGCCTCTTCCTCTATGAGAATAGGGAAGGAAGGTATTCCCACTAAAGCACAAATGCTACGTTTCCACCAAACCCAAACTCTGTGTTTGCCAACTCTTTTATGCAAAATATCTCTTGGCAGAAATGCAACTTTTGATTTTTGCTTTCGCATTATTGATAACGAAGTTAAAACACATTTTACGATAGCTTTCGTGATATTTTTAGACATGTTTTAACAGTTTTACGAAACTGGCAAACACGGAGTTTGGGTTTGGTGGAAACGTAGTATAAGTGCATCAGCAGGTGCCCCTGAACATGTTACTTATTTAAAGATTTCCAACGAAACGAAAACTTTGCGCATCAACAACTCCCAAGCAAAATTAAACTCATTACTTTGTGATTGGATTGGACAAAGCCCTGCAAAACGACTGCGATAGTAGCCAGTTTCTCCTGCTCTTTTGTGGTTAGTTAAACATCGTATCAGCTTTATTAATTTTCCGTCTTCTTAATTCATTTTCCCACTAAATTACAAACAGTTTGCTGGAAAAGTGCAGTTTTAGTTTCACACAAATAATGGAATCTAATTTGCTATAGAAACTGTCCCCGAACAGTTGTTAATGAAATTCGTAACAATTCAAGAGTATTAACTCGCATTTGAAAGGATGCACAATAGGCCGGTCGATTTGTGGGGAGGCAAAAAAATCGCCCATTGCTCTGTGAAAATCATATTCTAGGGATCAAAATAAGAAACTTTGCCGAAGGAACCATACCTCTAAAACGAATTCTGATGCCCCCCCCCCTTTGGGTCGTAGGGGCAAATTTTGAAAAATCCCACTTTGAAATGCCTATGTTTTTTCTTTTTGGAGTTTATTTTTCTCTTTAGAAATTTATTTAGTCAGTACATATGTAAATGAAAAAATGAATTTAACTTAGTAATAGAAAAGAAATTTAAAAAAATTATTAGAAATTAGCATTTTTACAACCCCCTTTTAAAACCAAGGCATCACTGTGATGCATTTGCATGTCGTAAAATTGCTTGTGTGAGTTTTTTATTCAACCGTTTTAAAAAATTAAGGTATCACTGTGACACAATTGCAGATCGTAAAATTGCTTGTGTTGTTTTTTTTAAGCCACCACAAGACACAGCAGGTAGAATTGAAGTTGCCCCTACCCAAAAGTTCGACCCAAAGGGGGGACATCAGAATTCGTTTCAGAGGTATGGTTCCTTCGGCAAAGTTTCTTATTTTGATCCCTAGAATACGATTTTCACAGAGCAATGATCGATTTTTAAATCGACCCGCCCTAATGCACAATTCTCACACATTATTATCTTCTCTACAAATGCAGCTCAAGCACTCGATTCATTTGTTACATTCATTCAAAAATTCCACAGAAAACACAATTGTTTGGAGTGTTGCATTGCAGGGAAAGATTGTTGGTAGATTGATGGAATAAAAGTGATGAATTGAAAGGAAATACACACCCACTCATTCACTTACTTGTAAGTCTATTGAAAGTTTGCGACAAATTACTTCATGTCAAAGTAACCAACAGCAAACAGAGGGAAAAAGGACCAAATGAATGGCTAAGCGAAAAGTTGAGTACCCAAAGCACTACGAAAACTGAATCCATATGAAATCGGAATTTATTGTAATTTCCTTTGTTGCGTTTTGCGCTATGCTCAGCATTGGTAGAGTCATTTAGAAAGTTTTGTTGCGATGAAGAGATAAATTTCGTTTTAACAGAAACAGGATACACATACGCCATGTCCAACGACGATATGATTGTATGCGTGTGAGTACGAAATAACGAGCACTTGGCCAACTACATTAAATACGTACTAGGAATATTTATTTATAAACCCACAAGCAATAGAACTAAGTGCTTATGAGACTATTTTTATTCAGTGCTTGTATGTATATATATGTATTATGTCTATATATTTATACAGGGTGATACAGTTCTTTGGGAACAAATTCACTTTGATTTTGTTCAAAGATAATCCTGACCTCCGTGAACTGAATTATAATTAGTCAGTCAGCCTTGGCAACGCTCCAGAACACATTCCACAATATATGTTTTTTTCATAACTCAGTGAGCTGAGACGGCCGCCGTGGAGGTCCGGATTCAAAACGCACTGAAGAGAAACTTCAAAATACTTCGGGAAAAGTTTTAACAGCGGGGTTGTCATTGACACTGGTTCGGCAAACACTGCGAAAGCATTTCTGCAATAAAAATCGTCTCAGCGAAAGTTTGTCTGCCTCGGAGACGCCGTTCGTAGTCGTCAAAACCGTAGCCCGTCCGACCAATTTGTAGGAAAAATTATAATGTAGTACTGCACAAATTGTATAAGAAGCTTCACCTTAATCTCCTCAGAGATGCTTGTAACTATTTTATTTAGTGAGCAATGAGGCCAGAATGAGTAAGTTTTAACATCATGTCAAACTGGCAGTCAAAATCAAGAAGTAATATCTGACCTCTCCCGTCAGGTACTCCTCACAATTTCGTTCATGGCCTTGAGAGTTTCGAATACTTCAATATAGCAAGCTTAAAAATAAAAGCTATTTCAAATATAAGGACGGAGAAATATTTTATGGCGAGGGCGAAGTGGAAGAGAATGATACTGATAAGACGACGACCCAAAACCCTAACGCGACGACAAATATGGAGAATATGAAGAAAGCAACGACCAAAATGAGAACAAGGAGAAAAGGGAGAACGAAGTCAAAGAAAAAGATGAAGTGGAAGGAGAAGAGAAGGTTGAAGAGGAAAAGAAATAGGAAATGAAAAAGGAAAAGGAAGAGAAAAAGAAGAAGGATAGGAAGAAAATGAGCAAGAGGAAATAAAAAGGAAGAAGCAGAAGCAGAGGAACGGGAAGGGGAAGGGTGGAAAGAAAGGGAAAATGAAAAGATTAAGAGGAAGATTAAGAGATGGTTAGGTTAGGTTAGGTTGAGGTGACTGCCCGAGGGCACACTTAGTCCAGTGATATTAGGACTAAGAAAAACAGGAAGATGAAAACAAAAGGAGAGAATAATAAGAAGACGTATAGGAAGAGGAAAAAGGAAAGGAACAGTAAGAGAAAGATGAGAAGGCAGCGGAAAATGAAAAAGAACAGGATGAGGGAGAAAGAGGAATGCGAAGATGATGACAAAATGACGACGTATACGAACAATGATATGAAAATGAAGACGAAGGCGAAATGTAATCCGAAATCGCCGAGGGCTAACGGTCTTATTAATATGCCCCTCGCGACTAAAAGGCACAAACCCCTAAGCTACAGGTTTAAAAAATCGTTTCCGTGTGAGTTGGGCCAGTACCAGAGCGTGCTATCAGTGGATGTATATCCGACAAAAAACTGCCCATGGCTAAGGGTGGATCTTAGTATTTTTGCGGTTACAGTAGCAAAAACAAAAAAACTAAGACGAAAACTAACAAGATAATGAAAGCGAAAAGAAAAACAACTTCAAAACGTAGATAAAAAGGAAGCCGAACTATGTTGCATCTCGGTCAATGTGTTAAACCACGCAGACCTCCGAAACCAAATACACTTTCCACACCGAGCTTTCGGTTTCTCATAGTCCGAGAAATGCCTTCAAAAGCTAACTAAATTTCTCAAATTTATCACTATATCCGAGAAAAAGATATCGCCACTGTGCAAGGTATACAACTTTATGTCACGACTTTAAGCAGTACCGCGCCTTTTAAGTAAATGTCAACAGTTAGAACAGACACAAAAACTTGAGTAGAATATTCTAGGTTTTTTAACACGCTTATATTAGCTTCGCTTGTATGAATGCTTGTTTTATCCTCTTTAGGCTTATGCGCGCAAAGGAGAGTTAGACCCATCTAGCGGCAATTATTGAAGACTCGCGGCAGTGGTTAAATAACTCGCTACAAAACGAGTTGTGCTTAATAGCGGGGACACTAACCTCTGTGCTACGGTGCTATCAACATCAAATAGCTAAGTGGATTGTAGATGCTAAAACGGCACCATATTTGCGTGTTTTTTTAGTTTTTTTTTTAACTATATTTATTTTAAGTGTTTTCCAGTTTACCCAAGGCACCCTGTATACACATATTTACTCTCAATTACGACCACATGACTGTGTCTATTTACCAACACAATAGCCATAGCTTCAATATTTGTGCTATATATGTAGCTGGTAGTTTCAATGTATTCATTCACAATTTCTATGAACCAGACAGGTGCCACATGCCCCATTATATAGATTGTTGTCATTGACACACGTTGCATTGGTCAATCAAGCGACAACCATTGATCATTAGTTGTGCCAATGTCAGACAAATCCCCAGGAAGGTGTATGCCCTCATACACACACACACATACAAACGCTTACATGCGTATAAAGTTTATTATAGAGGATGCATTAAATAACAGTTTTAATGATGGTTCACCTGTGCGATGCATTGTAAAGCTTATGATTTTGTATGGCAGGCAATTAAGAGCCATTCATTAAAGTGCCAACCGACAAAAACGTTTAATAAACGTTATTAATAAAGTTTGAGCTATAGATGTATATACAGCATTTATGTTATATACACTTATATACATACGAGTAAATATAATTTAAATTTATAGTGTGCGTGTTTTAACAAAAATAGTTACATAGAGTTGGCAATATGGTGCCTTTAAAGCACGAATATACTTCCAGCGCTATAACATACAATAGGGTGGTTCAATATTTTTGAACATAACATGTGGATTCTCAAAAACTTTTTTTTAAATAGTTAAGTATACCATGGGTCGGAAATAATGCTTAGCTGTAGGAAAATGATTACCAATACAATCTGAAAATGTTCCGAAAATAGTTACGAAATAAGCTAGAACCCGTTCGAGATCGTAATAGTCACGAAATGTTACCGAAAATAATACCAGAAGTATCAAAATCACTCTATTTAGGAAAATTTAGGGTCATAATAATTAAAAAAAAAACTGTTACCATGAGTCAACGAAAATCAAGAAATAGTCCTGAAATAGTTCCGACATAATCTTAAAAGCGATACCGAAATGAAACCGATAACAATTTTTAGTCCATAATTCCGAAATGTTGCGAAAATAGCTCAGAAACAAATTCGAACACTTTCGAAAATATTTTCGAAGTGCTTCCGAAAATAATACCCGAGATATCGAAATGTAGTTGATACATGAAATTTCTTTGAATTTAAAATCTATAACTGCTTGGACCTCGACCAGTTTATACGACCCTTTCATCACATATGATTGCTCTAGCGAGAACAACAATCTGATGAGAACAGCAACCTAGAGCTAATACCGAAATAGCTCCGCCATCGTCTTCAAAGGAATCCTGAATTAGTCCCCATTACTGGAAATAGTGCAGAAACGATCCCTAAAGAGTCTCAAAATGATAACCCCGAAACACATCAGAGGCGGTCATAAATTGATGGTATCAATAAACTCGAACCTGCTTCAAAATATATCAAAAATGATATCGACCTAATATTGGAACGACTGTGAGATATATAGTTTCGAAATTATACAGAAATAGTCCAGACCTTTTCACCGATATGGTCCGTGAATTATCCCAAAATCATCTTGACGTGCTAAAGAAATATATCCATATGGTTTTGAAACAGCTCCGAAATCATCCAAAAACTATTCTCAAGTAGACAAGAAATGATTTTGAAATTATCCCAATAAATATAAGGAATTGAACCAAAAAATTCCTGAAACGATCCGATAGACTACAATGTATATCGACAACAAACCCGATATTATCTAATAGCAGTCATAAAAAGATGGTGAAACAAAAACAACTCCGATATGATCTGAGGGTTGTCCTAAAATTATCTTGAAATAATAAAAAAATAATACCATATTATTTCAAAACAACTCCGAAATTATCCAGAAATATTCCAGTAATGATCTCGAAATAAGTTCAAAATGATGCCAAAAATAATGCGGAAATTATCCTGAAATTTAACCGAATTAATATTTAAAAACAAAAATCAAATGATCCTTGAACCGTCCCCAAACGTCCTTTATGATCCATTTCAGGACAAACATTGTTTATACGACTAGGCCAAATAGACTCAAAGTTTAACCGGTTCAAAGAACTCTTTCCTTGATGGTGGGTGCGGAGGTGAGGGAAGAGGTGTAGCACTAACCTTTTCCCAAGATTGTAAGATCTCGACTTGCATTTAATATAATTGGGCATGGCCAATATCCATAAAGTTATAACGATTACAAATTGTTATAAATAAATGTTCACAGGGGTCGTTGGCCCTCGCTTTTTCAAAAAGTTATTGTCATGAGTTCCTTCAAGACCAATGTCCATCCGTGAGTCAAAATTCATACTACTTCGTCCAGCTGTTCTGGCACGATTGAGTAACAAATCGGTGATGTTTTATACACACTTTATAGCAAATAGCACAAAGTCAAACAAATTTTAATTTCTCAACATTATTTCGAGATATCGCCTATAGGTAACTTCTTTCAAATCGAAATCGACCCTATATTCACGCGAAAATTGCCTTTTTTCTTAGAATTATATATAGAAACCGAATATTCTATAAACCCAATCGGAAAAATAAGCTTCATTTAAATTGGTCCACCCTAATATTCATATATAATCACTTGTATATACCCATCGTATCCATCCACGTTTCATCATATATTCATCAAATTTAATTTTAGAAGCCGGAAGTTTGCTCATGCCTTCAAACTCTTACGAAGTCCTCACCGTCTCACTAATAACAGCGACAGCAACAACAACAACAAGTGCTATAAAACTTCCATGCCAAGTATACTTGGACCATATTATGCAACATCGGCATTTTGATGTGTTCAATAGACGCCGGCGCCTATGTTTATCAGCTGGTTTTCATGTCCGGTATCTTAAACAAATGACACTAACACATACACAAACTCAGTTACTCTTCCCTAGAAATTGTGTAAGCTTAAACAAAATGCCTGTAGGACATGCAACATGCGACTAAACATAAAACAAGCTAAAGAAGAACAAGTAACCTAACAACAAGCGACCGAAAAACAGCAAATGACGATAACAGCAAGAACTTGTCACATAGCATACCAGTAATACAAATTGAATGACATCCTTCGAAAGTTTTGCAAAGAAGGCATCTAAGTATTCCAACGTTGAGGGATAAAAAAGAGTATTGACATGAACAATTTGTGAAGAAACATACAGATTTAGACGTGCTTGTATGTATTGAAGAGTATGATCGGGCTTAAGTAAACTCAATTATGTCGAATGTGAAAGAAAGTATGAGGTAATATGAACATCATATACCCACAAATATCTTGCAGGCAAATTTAAACCTAGTGACGGAAATTTCTGAAAACTGGACCGCAGTGGCAAATCGGTCTCAGTTTGATCGTAACTAGATCTTCATCAGATAAAATATTGGCAACTGTGCTACCATTGCAAGCATTGTTTAGTGCTTCTACTCATTTTAGTTCAGATGAAACCCAATGAAAATTAAGAGTTACACGAATGAGCTCTCAACTCCATAATACATTTAAAGCTCGTCATATTTATGACTTACTGGTAAGGGGCTCGGAATCCTTCAGAAGAGCACCTATTTAAAGCGAGATATTTTCACCATGGGGTATATACTGCATACGAATGTTTGTAATTTTATTGTGAAACAGCAAACAGTCTAGAGGAAGGGAGTTAGTTTGAGGAATAAACATTGCTGAACGAGCGTTGCTAATTTGTTTGTTTAAGACCGAAGGCGCCGACAAGCCCTTAAGCAAAAGCTGCATTGCGAGAAATCAACAAATTTGGCTCAAAATCCACAAAAACTTGTGCTAAAAGAAATAAATTTGATTGATATGTACACAAGTTTTTGATGTTGCGATAAGGACACTCCCCGAAGGTTTTGGAGAGTGTTATCGATGTTGATCGTCCTTTGCCGGATGCAGTTCCGGTATGTTCCGGTAACAAACACCACTAAGGTGTATACATCTTCTCTCACAGTATGGGTGAATCCATAATGTAAGTGAAAGGTAAGTGTGCGTAAGGGTAGTATTTGGAAGTGGTATACTGTATGGGAAAATACAGCGTGGCGTATAAATACTATGGACTTATTGTCTGTTTGAGGTTCTAACAGGCCGGACGACTCGTTCGAGTTCCATTTTACCTTCCCTGCACGACTCGACTGCGAGAAAATCATCGCAACAAAATGCACTGACGTGATTGATTTAACAACAGTACGATAAAAAAATATTCAATATACAAAACATTTTCTAGTAGAATTGTCAGTTTGCCTTAAAAAAACTCATGGAAACTGCCATTTATAACTCTGCTACAGCACTAAAATTATGATATGTAATTTAACCATTGTGTTCTTGCTGGCTTTACTTTTTTTATGAATAAGAAAAGAAAAGAAAAGAAAAGAAAAGAAAAGAAAAGAAAAGAAAAGAAAAGAAAAGAAAAGAAAAGAAAAGAAAAGAAAAGAAAAGAAAAGAAAAGAAAAGAAAAGAAAAGAAATAAAAGGAGGAAGATGAGAGGTGAGATTAAAAGTCGAAACCAAAGCCAAACCTGAAATGAGACGCTGTGTTATCACTTTTTTGACGAAGTATTTACTGTTACTATTGATGTGTTATCGGTTTATTATCGACGGATAACGGGCGTGGTACTCATTACTTATGGACAAGCTATCGGTTTGTTATAGGTACGTTATTGACAAGGTGTTATCAATTTGTTATTATTTATATATCGAAAAAATATTAATTATTTATCGAAAAATTATCGATTTGCTATAAAAATGTTATCAATTTACTATTAAAAAATTATCGATTTGCTAAAATTTTTTGATATTTTAAAGAAAAGCTATCGCCTCTTTATTGGAATGCTACTAAATTGTTATCGGCATGTTATCGATTTATTATAGAAATAATATCGATTTGATAACGAAATGATATCGATTTGATAACGAAATGTTATCGATTTTTTTTCTAAAAGTTTTAGATTTGTTTAAAAAAAACTTATCGACTTGATATCGAATAGTTAAAATTTTTTCTATCGAAGTATTATCGATTTGTTATCGACCACACATAGGTTTGTAATCGAAACAGAAACTGATAAAACTTCAATACTAAATGGATGATACATCTGTAATCGATAACAAGCCAAGCAAAACCCAACAAGAAGCCGATGATTTGGCATATCAAGTCGATAAGAAAGCTATAACTCGACGATAATAATTAGCTATCGACAATAAGCCGGTAATAAAAGAATAACTTGTTCGTATCGGTAAAACTAAAAAAGTAAGAAGTGCAACACTCGTTCAAAAGTTGTGTGAGGTAACGTTTTCTTGGCAAACGATTTTCATAAGCTCCTGATCTGTTTCGTTTTTTTACTTCCCATAACTTTGTACTTTCCCATACTAATATTTCGATTATGTCGGTGATAATTTTTACAGCTACTTCTGATATTGCATCAAAGGAAAGCTGAACACACAAGTTGCTACACGCTCTACGGATTCTAGGCCCGTACAGGCACCTTACATCTGAAGTGTGTTTGGCACACATCAAGGAGCTGTACAGTAGCGTGAGTAAGGTGATGTTCGTCAATGGTATCTTGGCGCCATTAACCTTCTTCGCAAGCTCAATTTGTGTCCAGTATGTTTGTGGTATATCTCATCTTCTTCAAGTCTATGTTCTCGGAATTTCCTTAACGGCTTCTGCTGGAATTTTTTCTGGCTTTGGGGGTTTTCTTTAGATCTCAGTATTGAGAGTACGGATATAGAATCCATTCTATTTTTTTGTAGGCAAGTCCTCGTTTATTGGACACACTTTTCGCGTCTTTTACAACCGAAATGTTCCTTTCAAGAATCCGGTTCTCCGTGTAAGCTTTCGAGCTACTCCACATCACTAGATGGATATGCATGAAGATATAATGACTCAAGTTTTTTACTTTGTTCTTTTCTAGATGTTTATGGGCTTTTTTCGACGTTATGTTTGACTTAAAACACTTCGCATGTCCCTCAGTTATTCACCGTATAAAGCGATAATCGTATTGACAGTATTATGATGGCTTTAAATTGCAATATGTATATATACATGTGCTTTTCTTAAAGTGAGACACAAAGCGGCACTTGAAAGTGGAGTTCTGTTCCAGCTGTTTTTATTTCTTTCAATTTCCGACTTTTAAATTTTATAGCTGCGAATGTTGGTGGATTTGGTCATGCATAGAATAATAAATTCCTTTGTATTATAAAACTACTACAAAATCTTTTTTGTATTAAAAACTAATTTTACTTTGTTGAATTTGAAGTAGAAATGGCTTTTTTAAACTTCTGTTAATCTTACAATGAACTTGGTATCACTTTTTGATTAATCACATAAAATTTTCAAAAACCTTTCGAAATTAAATAACACTGATATAAAATTACCCAACATTAAATTAAATTATATGTAGTGATATTTAAAAGCACATATTGTATAGGGAACTCTTGTAACGTAAGAATGCAACCACAATCATATAAAATCTCTCAAAATATACATATACATAAAGAATAGGGATGTTACGAAAGTGTATTTACCAAACCCGGAACTGTGGTGTTATTTACCAAGTTTTCTCTAGCGGAATCGAACAGAAACCGGAAGTCGGACCAGTATGTCCCAGGGACATATATGGGGGTGACATAATGTTGAGGGACGTATAGGAAACTGACTTTGTGACTATTGCAAATGAACATAAAGTCCATTGTCCTCATGACAACTTTAAATGGCCATAAAGTCAATTGACCTTCCGATCATTTTCAATTTAGACTTTAAGTACATTTAGGGCGAGAATCCGTTTGACCTTACGACAACTTTGGTAAAAAGGCTATAATAATATTTTTCAATTTAGATCACATAAAAAGCTCCGCACGATGAATTGGACGTTTAGTTGAAATAGTTCTTTTTGTTTCATAGAAATCTTCGGCGAACCAGTTTCCAATCCGATTTCTTACTGATATGAAACCATAATATAAACAAGTAAGGAAGGTTAAGTTCGGGTGTAACCGAACATTACATACTCAGTTGAGAGCTATGGTGACAACATAAGGGAAAATAACCATGTAGGAAAATGAACCGAGGGACATGTGTATCAAATGAAAGGCATTAAAGAGTATTTTATGAGGGAGTGGGCCATAGTTCTATAGGTGGACGCCATTTAGGGATATAGCCATAAAGGTGGATCAGGGTTGACTCTAGAACGCGTTTGTACGATATGGGTATCAAATGAAAGGTATTAATGAGTATTTTAAAAGGGCGTGGACCTAAGTTCTATAGATCGACGCCTTTTCGAGATATCGCCGTAAAGATGGACTAGGGGTGACTCTAGAATGCGTTTGTACGATATGGGTATCAAATGAAAGGTGTTAATGAGCATTTTAAAAGGGAGTAATCCTTAGTTCCATAGGTGGACGCCGTTTCGAGATATCGCCATAAAGGTGGACCAGGGGTGACCTAGAATTCGTTTGTGCGATATGGGTTTCAAATGAAAGATGCTAATGAGTATTTTAAAAGAGCGTGGACCTCAGTTCTATAGATCGACGCCTTTTCGAGATATCGCCGTAAAGATGGACCAGGGGTGACTCTAGAGTTCGTTTGTGCGATATGGGTACCAAATGAAAGGTGGTAATGAGTATTTTAAAAGGGAGTGGGCCTTAGTTCTATAGGTGGACGCCGTTTCGAGATATCGCCATAAAGGTGGACCAGGGGTGACTTTAGAATTCGTTTGTGCGATATGGGTTTCAAATGAAAGATGCTAATGAGTATTTTAAAAGAGCGTGGACCTAAGTTCTATAGATCGACGCCTTTTCGAGATATCGCCGTAAAGATGGACCAGGAGTGACTCTAGAATGCGTTTGTACGATAAGGGTATCAAATGAAAGGTGTTAATGAGTATTTTTAAAAGGGAGTGGGCCCTCGTTTTATAGGTGTTCGCCTTTTCGAGATATCGCCATAAAGGTGGACCAGGGGTGACTTTAGAATTTGTTTGTACGATATGGGTATCAAACGAAAGGTGTTACTGAGCATTTTAAGAGGGAGTGGGCATTAGGTCTATAGGTGGACGCCCTTTCGAGATATCGCCATTAGGGTGGACCAGGGTGACTCTAGAATGTGTTTGTACGATTTGGGTATCAAATGAAAGGTGGTAATGAGTATTTTAAAAGGGTGTAATCCTCAGTTCTATAGGTGGACGCCTTTTCGAGATATCGCTTTAAAGGTGGACCAAGGGTGACTCTAGAATGTTTGTACGATATGGGTATCAAACGAAAGGTGTTACTGAGCATTTTAAGAGGTAGTGGGCATTAGGTCTATAGGTGGACGCCTTTTTGAGATATCGTCATTAGGGTGGGCCAGGGGTGACTCTAGAATGTTTGTACAATATGGGTATCAAACGAAAGGTGTTACTGAGCATTTTAAGAGGGAGTGGGCATTAGGTCTATAGGTGGACGCCTTTTCGAGATATCGCCATTAGGGTGGGCCAGGGGTGACTCTAGAATGTGTTTGTACGATATGGATATCAAATTAAAGGTACTAGTGAGGGTTTTAAAAGCGAGTGGCCCTTAGATGTATATGTGAAGGCGTTTTCCGTTTTCGACCAAAATGTGGACCAGGTGATCCACAAAATCATCTGTCGGGTACTGCTAATTTATTTATATATGCAATACCACTAAAAGTATTCCTGCCAAGATTCCAAGGGCTGTTGATTTCGCCTTGTAGAACTTTTTCATTTTCTTCTACTTAATATGGTAGGTGTCACACCCATTTTCCAAAGTTATATTTTGCGTCAGTAAACCAATCCAATTACCATGTTTCATCCCTTTTTTCGTATTTGGTATAGAATTATGGCATTTTTTTCATTTTTCGTAATTTTCGATATCGATAAAGTGGGCGGCCATTTTTTATACCAAGATAAAGTGAGTTCGGATAAGTACGTGGACTAAGTTTAGTAAAGATATATCAGTTTTTGCTCAAGTTATTGTGTTATCGGCCGAGCGGAAGGACAGACGGTGGACTGTGTATAAAAACTGGGCGTGGCTTCCACCGATTTCGCCCATTTTCACAGAAAAAGTTACCGTCATAGAATCTATGCCCCTACGAAATTTAAGAAGGATTGGTAAATTTTTGTTCGACTTATGGCATTAAAAGTATTCTAGACAAACTAAATGAAAATGGGCGAAGCTACGCCCATTTTGAAATTTTCTTTTATTTTTGTATTTTATTGCATCATATCATTACTGGAGTTTTGACTTAATTTACTTATATACAGTAAAGATATAAAATTTTTTGATACAATTTGAATTAAAAAAAAAATTTTTTTAAAAAGTGGGCGTGTTCTTCATCCAATTTTGCTAAGTTTTATTTAGCACATATATAGTAATAGTAGTAACGTTCCTGCCAAATCTCATCATGATATCTTCAACGACTGCCAAGTTACAGCTTGCAAAACTTTTAAATTAACTTCTTGTAAAAGTGGTAGGTGCCACGCCCATTGTCCAAAACCTTACTAATTTTCTATTCTGCGTCATAACGTCAACCCATCTACCAAGTTTCATCGCTTTATCTGCCTTTAGCAATGAATTATCGCATTTTTTCGGTTTTTCGAAATTTTCGATATCGAAAAAGTGGGCGTGTTTATAGTCCGATATCGTTCATTTTAAATATCGATATGAGATGTGTATCCAGGAATCTACATATCAAATTTCATCAAGATACCTCAAAATTTACTCAAGTTATCGTGTTAACGGACAGACGGACGGACGGACGGACATGGCTCAATCAAATTTTTTTTCGATACTGATGATTTTGATATATGGAAGTCTATATCTATCTCGATTCCTTTATACCTGTACAACCAACCGTTATCCAATCAAAGTTAATATACTCTGTGAGCTCTGCTCAACTGAGTATAAAAAAAGAAGCGTTGCAGGCGAAAATTTGGAATGAACGTTAATTTGCCAAAAAAAAAAAAAAACTCACTTAACGGTCACTTCAGAAAATATGTGTTAATTTTATGACCATTTCAGGAAAGCAGATTGGTCATAATGTCGATATCGTTTAAATTGCATTAATTTGAGATTTGACATTGTGACTATTTCATTTGATTATAACTTCAATTGATCTTATGTCAATTTAAAACTAATTGGACAGTATGCCCCTTAACTTTACGTCACCCCAAACATCATCTCATATTGTTTTTGTTATTCGCAATGGATTAGGTAACTAATTATCCACAATGGGTTTATTTATGTGGTATCCTTTAAACAAATTTTATATTGGAAACCATAAGAAGTATTTTGCACAGGCTAATATCTTCTATCGAGCTGTGAACTGGGAATCCACCTATTCCAAAAAAATTCTATTGAATACATTAATCTTACAGTTGAAACGTGGCCTTTTGTCTGAATTAATATTCAGTATACTCCTCTTCTTCAAATTGTATAGGCCTAATCGGAACATTTTTTATATTTAGAGTGCTTTGCACACAGACTATATTAACTTTGATTGGGTGACGGTTGGTTGTACAGGTATAAAGGAATCGAGATAAAAATAGACTTCCATATATGGAAATCATCAGTATCGAAAACAAATTTGATTGCGCCATGTCCGTCCGTCCGTCCGTCTGTCCGTTAACACGATAACTTGAGTAAATATTGAGATATCTTCACCAAATTTGGTACACCAGCTTATCTGGACCCAGAAAAGATTGGTATTGAAAATGAGCGAAATCGGATGATAACCGCGCCCACTTTTTATATATATAATAATTTGGAAAACACAAAAAACCTGATTATTTAGTAAATAATACACCTAGAATGTTGAAATTTGACGTGTGGACTGATATTGAGACTTTTGATAAAAATTTTTAAAACATTTTTAAAATGGGCGTGGCACCGCTCACTTGTGATAAAATCAATTTTACAAATATTATTAATCATAAATCAAAAATCGTTAAATCTATCGTAACAAAATTCGGCAGAGAGGTTGCCTTTACTCTAAGGAATGCTTTGAATAAAAACTAACGAAATCGTTTAAGGACCACGCCCACTTTTATATAAAAGATTTTTAAAAGGGTCGTGGACGAAAACAATAAGCTATATCTTAGCGAAAAAAAGCTTTGTATCAATAGAATTTTACTTTCTAAATTGAATATAACATTAAATTGGAATATGCTAAAATTTTTCAAAATGTGTGTGGCACCGCCCCTTTTATGACTAAGCAATTTTCTATGTTTCGGGAGCCATAACTCGAAGAAAAATTAACATATCGTAATGAAATTGTGCACACATATTTTCCTTATAGCAGAAAATATTTCTAGTAAAAATGAACGGAATCGATTAAAGACCACGGCAACTTAGATATAAAACAAGTCTAAAAAAGTCGTATAAATAGTTTTGAATCAATGATATTTCACTTATCAAGTTTTATTGTAAGACGAAATGGGGAGATATTTTTTTTAAACGGGCGGTGCCACGTGATATGTAGAAAAGTAATTTATCTGAAATGAGATGTGCAATTGAAGCTCACGCTGAGTATATAATGTTCGGTTACACCCGAACTTAGACATCTTTACTTGTTATGATTGTAGTTTGATTATCAGCTTTTTTACCTAAGTAAAGAACCATTCGTATACTTTCTTTTCACGAAAAGGACTGGGGATCGACCTAGATAAGATCAGCACAAAATCTCTGTACCGCCTAGTATTTTTCCAATCCAAATCATCGTTTCCCTGTTTGGACAACTTTTTCTCCCACCTTTAAAAGGTTTCTTTTATTATTATTAGGCCTCGCGCAAGGCGCTCTTTTTATCTATTGGGCTTGACCTATCTGCCTGCCATTGAATGGAGAATTTTAATGTATCTTAGCATCACAACAGACTTTTTACTCCGATGGTATTAAGAGTTGCCAGAGCGAACCGGCGTTTTATTCGACAGCCCACAAAAGCGATAGATTTGTGTATTGTATAGATTTAACTCACACGGTGGCCGCCTTTCTGTGATGGTAGCGTGCTCCGCTTACCACCAAGATCCTGGGTTCACGCCCGGTCAAGCAACATCAAACATTTTAGAAACAAGTTTTTTCAATTAGAAGAAAATTTCTCTAAGCGGATCCGCCCCTCGACAGTGTTTGACAAGCACTCCGAGTGTATTTCTGCCATGTAAGGCTCTCAGGGAATACTCATCTGCCTTGTAGGAAAAATTAAAAAAGGGAGCACGACGCAAATTTGACGAGAAGCTCGGCCTAAAATCTCTTCGGAAGTTATCGCGCCATACTTTTTTTTAATTTAGGCGATATCATACTCTACAGTGTTAGGTGGTGGATATACGTAGCTTCTCTACACTCAGAGAAAAAATCGTTCTAAAACGAACGAAACAAGTTCAAAATAAAGAACATTCGTTGACAAAAGTCTGTTAAGTACGTTTTTTCTTAACTCGTGACCGATGGGCTTGTTTTAAGAACAGTTTTTTCAAGCACACCGTTCGTATGTTATGACTACTTTGGTATTGATGTGTGAACCTGCATTGCTCATTTCAAGCACTACTTGGGCTTGATTTACGATTTTTCATTCTCACGCTTCGAGAACGATTTGTGGTTGATTTAACATTTTTCGGTCTCAATTCAAGAACGGTTTGTGTTTGATCATTGGTGGCAGTGGCAAGGTACCATTTATTTATTTTTGTTATTAATAAATAATTTTTTTGTAATTAATAAAAAATTATTATAAAAATTCCAAAAGGTTTGAAAAAACGCATTATGTGCATTTTTTCATATATTTCTCTTATTGAATGAAAAATAAGAGTTGAAAAAATAGAATATAAAAAAATTGTTTTAAAAAATTTTAGAGTTTGACGGTGATCGAACTCGCGCCACACGACCGCAATCGCAACATCATAGCAGCTGCGCCACTACAACTGCTTGAGAGCTTGTGCCAAATGTTGTATTTAACATTGTAGTACACACGAATTTTACCGTTGTTTTTTTCTTGAACTTAATTTAAGAACATTGTTCTTAATTTAAGAACATTGTTCTCATTAATAGAACATTTGTTCATATTTTAAGACCAGCCGTTCTCTTATCAAGAAAATGGTTGTCAGTTCAAGAACAAGGTTGTTGTTTTGAGAACAGGTCGTTCGATTTTCAAGAACAAAAAAGTAAGAACATGAAAAGCTTGAATTGAGTACGGTGGTACTAGATTTTAGAACGGCGTTTTCCTCTGAGTGTATGCTTTGATTAATGAGTTTGGCTGATACTCTCGCTGCTTTAGGTATAAACAATTTGGATTGCCTTTGCTCTGGGCAGTCAATTCAGTGTTGTCTGAACTGCTTTGTTTTCCAGTTGCTTATGGTTTCCCTAGTGTGCCTTATAGTATGTCCACAGAGGGTTTCTGGACCATAAAATGCTGCTCCATCCTACAAAATCTTGTTTTTGATAATATAAAATTTATTTTTGTTTATTTTTGAGTTTAGACATTTTCCAACTAATTAGAATTTTCTTTTTTTTGAAGTTATTCAAAATTTTAAGTTAACAGGAAAACTCAATTACCCGAATCTTCTACTGCATGAGTTTGTGCCTAAAATATAGTGAGGTGGCATCTCATTCGTATCTGCAATAAAAAAATTTAAAAAATTATGGAAACCTTTGATAGTACTAAGATGTAAAATTAGCAGCGTAATCGGTGATTCAAAAACATATAGATGGAATAAGTTGACGTGGAATCACACGAGAGGGCTCTATTACCTTAGAATATAATTGAATTAAGTACTTCAGGAGGTGTGGCTCTAAAAGGAGGAAATTATACTTAATTGTACTGATTCCAAACAATCGCAAAAGTATTCGAAATAAAATTTCTTAACAAATCGGAGGTTTCAGAATCGAAAACGAAGCCCCGTAGCATCACTCATGCATGTAGTACACCTACATATACATGCAAACATAAATTCATACACCGAAGGCAACCAAGTTTAATATTACAAATATTAACATTGCGAGTTTACAATGTGTGCGTGACCTCTCGCATAGCATTTGGTGAGCTTTGAGATACCCTGCACCCTCCGGGGGAGTGTCAAGATTTATGACCGTAGCGTGGCCAAGTGAAAGGTCTGCAGGCGAAATTTAATATAATATATGAAAATATATGTACCGCGTTGTTGTTTTTATAACAAAAACAACCACAAGAGAGCAACAGCAAAAACATTTGTTGCATTGCACTACAGCAGCAGCAGTGGAACTTTATCCATTGTGTTCTGTTCTTGATATGGATGCAGTTGTTATTGCGGTTGTTGCTACTGCTAATGTTTGTATGTTTTTGATGTTATTCTTATTGCTATTGTTGTTGTTTTTGTTATTTTACTATCGCTGTTGCATACATTGCAGCAGGTTTGCATTTAATTGAGCTCCATTGAACTGTGACCCTCATCGTTGATTCGTGGTTTTGCTTATTGCCGGCTGCCAGCAAACTCCCAACAACACACAACTACTACACTCACATAAGTACTTACAAAAACAATTTATAACGCTACCGCTTTGTTATCCTCATTGAAAAATCGTTCGCGTTGATATCGCAGTTGCATTGCTTGAAGTACATGCAACATATTGCCGCTTTCATTGTTGTTGTTTTTATTATTTATTGCGCATACGTGCCCCCACATTATTTTCCCATGCCACCACTGGCACAAAAAATTTGGACAAGCGACAATGCAACTCTGAACAGTACCCTTTTCTTTATTTATGTGTTTATGAATTTTAACTGCTTTTACAATTTATGTTGATTATTTTCGGTTATTATTTGTTTACTGCCACTGTTACGAGTTTTTAAATGCTTTTAAATTTTTTAAATCGTCCCCTATCAGTTCGATATTTAAGTGCATATGGATAATCAAAGACATTCGCAATTATTAACAAAAATGTATAACATAAAAAAATTATTATTCACATTCATAGCTCTTAAAATAGAAATTATTTTTTTTTTTCTTTCTATGCTGCTATTGCACCTTTCGCGAAATTTTTTGTTATTTTCTTATATTGAAGAAAATTGAGCACAAACAAAATAGTTCAAAAAAAAAAATATTTAAAATTTTAAAACTAAATTTTTTTTTAAAATTAAGTTTGTGAGTAAACAAAATTTTTATTTTTTTTTTGAATTTTTCAACCAACCTCCATTTTCGCAAAATTTTCTAAAATCTCTTTTTTTAATATAAAAAAGAAATGTTAAGAAAAAAATTTTGATAACAAAAAAAATTTAATTTTCAAACATTAAAGTTTTTAAATTTTGTTGATTTTTATTTTTCAATACTTTTTATTTTTTTATTTTTTTCTTTTCATCATATTTTCGAAAACATTGACTGTTTTAAATACATAATATTTCAGATTAAAAAAAAATGAAAAGTAAATTCTTCAATATATTAAAAATAAATAAATGTAAGGCGCGATAACCTCCGAAGAGATCTAAGGCCGAGCTTCTCTTCCAATTTGCGTCGTGCTCCTCTGATTTTCCCTACAAATTGGCCGGACGGGACCTACATGTTTTTTGCCGACTCCGAACGGCATCTGCAAGGCAGATGATTTGTCACTGAGAGCTTTTCATGGCAGAAATACACCCGGAGCGCTTGCCGAACACTGCCGAGGGGCGACCCCGCTTAGAAAAATTTTCTTCTAATTGAAAAACCTTTTTTCTAAAATTTTGATCTTGCTTTGCCCGGGGTGCGAACCCAGGACATACGGTGTGATAGGCGGAGCACGCTACCATCACACCACGGTGGCCGCCAATTATTATATTGAATTAAGAAAATACAAACTGTCTAATTTTTTTTAAATATTTAAGAGTATGCAGTTTTTTTTTTGTTGTAGTTGTTTAGTTCTCTAAAATATTGGAGAGTCTTAAGGCGGAAAACAAAAATTTCAAGTCGTTCAAAAGATATCAACAAAAACCCGAAATAATTGTCTGATCAACGTCCTAGATTGATAAGGAGTGTGATGACTAGTACCTAGGACCTACCTAATTATTTTCTAGCTTTTCGTATTATTATTATTTCATGTAAGTATTGTTTTCAATAAAACTGTTTAACTTAAAAATTTTTTTTAAATTATTTTATTTTATAAAAAAGAGAGCCATTTTTTTCATGTTTCCAAAACTTAAGTCCCCAAACAAAAAAATTTTTTTAATTATTAAATATTCAAATTTTTCACATTCAAAAATTTCACATTTTGTAGAATATATAAATTGTAAATATATAATTTATTTTCTATAAAAAATATCAATAAAAAATAAACAAAGCTCTCAAAGATAATTTTTTTTTTAAGTTTTATCTAATACTCCTAACCTAACCTAACCTAAATTTCTCAACGCTGACACCAAGTAACTTTTGAATTTTTTATCTGTAAATATTTCGACCGCTGAGTTGAATATCACCCTATCTCGGCTGCCGTTTCAAGAATTCAGTTCAAGAACGCCCTTCCTCAGATTTTGTTTCGAAAGTGCCGTATTTGGGCTCAAATTGAATACATTTTGACATTCGCTTAGGTGTTTAGGAAACAAATTCTGAGAAGGGCATACTTTAAGTGAATTCTGAATCAGGGCTAATTTGAAACAATTACTTTGACAGAAATAATAGGGAGTTATTCAAACTATTTCTAAAACAGGGCGTTTTCGAAACGGCAGCCGGGATAGGGTGATATTCCACTCAGCAGTCAATGTGTTAAACTGCTGGCTTAAAATTTTGAAGAAAGGGATAAAAAGGATAAAAAATAATACAAATATAAAAAAAAATTCATAACTTTGAATTTTTGGGCAAACTTTTGTTCCGGAAGTGTTTCGAATTTTCTTCCATACTAAATGTAAATATTTGTTTATGTATAAGTAACAAAATCTCAAACATGCTTCTGAATAATACTGCCGAAAATCAATCCGAGTTTTGAGAAACCTATAGCTTGTGCTTTGTTGGACTAAAATTGATTGGGCTACAAAACTGTATGCTCAAAAAAAGTTCAAAGGATTCCAAATAAAATTTCGAAATTTTCGTATAATTTTCTCGAATTGCCAAATTTTTCGAACACTTTTTGAGATTGGTTTGCATACTCACAGTTACACTTAAAATATCGAAAATAAAAAAGATGAATTAAATTGTCGAAATTTAACAAAAAATACTACTGCTATGTGTCTCCATGTTCGCTGCAGTATATATCGATATATCAATTTTTTTCTCTTATACTTCGTATATCGATATTTTTCCATCTCTAGTTCACACATTGATGTACTTGATGTAAATGCCTACATTTTTTATTGGCTCATTAAGTGCTCCTGTTCTCCCTCTTTTTGCCATTCACTTATTTATTTTGTTCATTCATTAATTTACTACACAGAAAACTCTCAAGTAAATTTTTGGATTTTGACTTTATGACTTTGACACTATTTGAGGTCAATGAAGGCAAATTGGTCAAATGACTGCAATTTATAGCCGGGTACATATGCATAAAAACTTACTTGTTTAATTACAAATAAACATAACTTATATGCACTATATCCCCAATAAAGCACATCCATTCACACACCCACACATACACATACTTGGATTTAAAATCCATTAAAAGTGGATATGCATTCATAAGAGGCTTTGCGTATTAAAGTTTTCGGTTCATAAATATTTTCATCAATTCACAGTTCATTTATGCGGGTAACGAAAATCGGCATCATAATAACTGTTGGATTTACACATTAACATAGTAAACATAGTAACATATTGTATGCGCGCTTATAAATTGTGACAAAAAAAGTAGTAATTACTGAAGTAATCTGTTGAGTGTTTTCAATTAAAGTACCGTTATACATAAAACGATCTTTTTTAGCTACAAGAGTTCAACGAACTCATGAACATTCAGTGATTACGTGACAATCTTAGGTAATATATTTTTAAGTATTTAATGGGAAAATGCTTTTAATGTGATCATAAAATATGAAAATAATGAGAATACAAAAATTATCTAAACTATTTCAAATAAAAGTTATCATATAGCGTTCTTAATAAAGTAGCTGCATTATTGTCAATCAAACCAAGAAATAGGGAGACTGTTACAGTTTGGATAACGGAGACTAATTTACCTTAGTGTGAATAACCACAAACTTCGCTGGTTGGATGTTTTTGTGGGAAAGCAAGTGTGTCTGAGGCAACTTGAGGCAATTAGTACATAATACAATTAGAACAACAACAACCTCTTATCTGTAAGACAGGATCAGGGAAAAGTCATGCCTCTTACAAACCCCCCAATTTAGAAAACCTAACAGACGACGCATCTGTTGTTATTCAACCTCCTTTGAAGCAACTCTTAGCAAAGCAGATCACATTATTTTATATTAGATATTACTAAATCATATAACATGATAGCAAATATTTTTATCATATCGGATCATTCAAATAACATCACATCACATTGACTCATTTCAGCATAATATAGTTCATGAGCAGCTCAAATCGACTGTAAATGCTTAAAAAATAGCGTTATGTTTACAAACAAATAACAGGTCAAGTAGATAATAACCATATATGTAATACTCCTATATTTCTAATAGAAAATGTTCGCAATGTGTTTTGAATTCGAAATCAAAACAAGACAGCCTATAAAATTTTTGTGATTGTAGCAGCACAAGTGTGACAAGAAAAAATTTAAATTTAGGTACATTCGATTATTGAATACAAAAACGAAAACGTTTATACGGCAATATATCGGCACTCTAATGTTTGGGAATGTACCTAGCCTTTTGTAGCAATATAGGAGTATTAAATATATGATGATAACGATGAAGACATAACTGAACACAATCCCCTAAGTTAAGAAAAGCAACTGTCGGCAATGCAGATCTGATGATTCTGAATCAGTACTTTCAAAATCATATTATATGATTTCATACATACATTGCATAAAATCAGATCATATCACGTCACGTTATATCAAATTAAGTATGAAGTCACATCACATTGGCACATGCTATTGTAATATTGCTACAGAATTTCAATATTGCTACAGTTCATGTGCCGAATAAATCGGGTTAATAATATGAACTACCTTTCAACTACCTGAAATTCAATAATATCACTTGAGTCTCACTACATTATATGATGTCAAACTAGTAAAAATCACATAATTTTAATGTAAAACTGATCAAACGAGATAAATAGGCAATTAACAATGTCTCCTGTTCGCCCTATGTGGTATGCTTTAATAAAACTGTATATTAAAAACCATGGAAAAACCTCAAATCCTAAAATTTTACTTGAATACGATACTCTTGCAAATTGCCCAAAAGTGTAAAGTCATACCACCCCACAATCTAGCTAAATTTTTATAGTCAGATCATATCATCGTATCAATTGGCAATATTGTTACAGAATTTCACTATAATACAGTTCCTATGCATTGCAAATCAGATGTAAATAGTGGTAAAAAGAAAGCATCATGTCCACAAATAAAGAGCGAGTTAATTAGTAGATAGTGATATAGTCAGACCTCTCTATATCCTCCTAAGCTGTCTAAAGTGACTTTCAACAAAGCAGATCACGTTACTCTGAATCAGGCCTGATTATAGCATCATATTATACATAGTTTGCATAATTTTTTATCACAAAACATCACGCCATCTGAAATATTGCGCTTTCCATTGCAATTTTGTTACACATTTTCAACATAATACCGTTCGTGTGCAGTCATACTACGTCACATCTTATCAAATATGATAATATCACATCATATGAAACATGACGCACGCTAATAATAATATTGATTGCTATTGAAAATTTCAACACAATACTGTTATTCTGCAACCAACTCAGCAATAAATAGCGGCCAAACGGTAGGATTATTTGCAACTATATTTGCTGGATTGAATTCTACAACATCAGTTGTGTTTGTCACGTTATTTCATATCACACCAGTATATTTCACATCAAATCAAAACTGAACAAATATCGTGCCATGCTTCTATAATGACATTGGAGTTAAAGCTTAATATTCCACAGGTTTAGCAGATCAAAACAAAAAATGATTTACAAAATCAAATCGATGCATCGATTGATATCGTGTTATAAACTTTCCATTCCTTTTATATAATTTCATATCCTACAGAGCATCATTAGACTAAATCCATGGGGAGGGGAGAATCGTTTCCAAGGCAGTCAGCTGAAAGCTGCTGGTAGTTAAGCATACCGGATCCGTCAAAGGACTGCCCACATCAGCAAAACTCTCCTTCTTGAAAGGGTTTTGCTATTCCAACAACAATAATAGCATCAACAAGATAGTAATGATCCAGTCTCCAGAGGACTGAAGGATAACTTCTGTAAGAGAAATTGTACAATGATAAATTGGGGAGTGTGAGGTTAAGAACTAGAACGCGGAAGAATGATGTGCCAAAAAAGAGAAAAACAGAGGTAAAAACGTGGAAGAAGAAAAACGGATTAACTGAGATAGAAATATAAACATGGGGTCCGAGCAGGAAAGATAGCGGCGAACATTTCTGGCTAGAGGGTGAGGAAAAGGCCGAAGTGAGGGAGGCGTACATAAATTTATTGGCAGGAGAACGAAACGGTAAAAGGTTGAAAACAAGTATTGTCGTGTTTTTTTTTCAGAAAAACTTTGCTTGTACGATCAAAAGACAGCCACTGTATGATAGCTTCTGGAAAATTAAGGGAGAAAAAAATTTACAACGATAACTAAAAAAAATGAACTAGAATGAGAAGCTGTTATGATAGGAATATGGAAAAAACAAAAAAAAAAAAAAATGAGAAGTGGAAAAGGATTGGCTGAGATAGAATGACCAAGAGAAAAAAATGTTAAAAAATGTTGAAGTATCAGAAAACTAGCGAAGTGGGAAAGAGTAATGTAGGTAAACAGAAATTAAGTGGTAGGCGACAGAAATGAGAGTAATAGCTTTTAAAAAGTTTTGATTTCTTAGCTATGTAGTATGCTAGCACCTCCATCTAAACTTTCTAGCTTCTCTAATTTGATAAGCTTATATCGAAGAGAAGTTTGAAGCTCACGACCGAAGTTCAGTATCTAAAACTATCAAACGTTTGAAGGGATTTCTATCAAATAGCACAGTTCAGGGAACAATGTGATTTTTAAAGAAACCTTAGTGACTTTTGGTACTACATTCATTTAAAATGCTATTGATATAGATATGCAAAACACATATATATGTATATGAATAAACATACACAAAAATTTAAAAAAAACTGCCTGGTTTTTAAATATTTCACATAAACACATAGCCTGAATTCCTTCCCTATCAAAAAGTTGTTCCCTTTTCAGTTTTGCAGAGATTCTCTATTGCCTTATTTATAGCTCAGTCTGTTTTATGTATGAAGCATTTCTGGTGGTTTAATAGCATGGCTAATTATCATTACAGTTAATCAATTGAATACTTACAACGAACGCAGACAAATTGTTCAGCAAAAACTGAACTTGCAGACAAAACGTGAAAAAATATGACTTCAAGTGCTACACAATTCGGTGCTGCACTTACACGCATACATCGAAACACACAAATGCCGCAAAAAGTCTGTCTACTAATGCACAGCTAGCATACCTACATAAATTCACTCGATATCCCACAAAAGAATATTATAAGAGATTTATCTGCTGTAGTCAGTGTCTGGTAGTGGGTTAACGAAAAAAGTAGTAAATGAGAAAGTCACGATTTTTGTTGGTACACATTTTCAGCCAAATTTTCTTTTAGTTCCTTTTTTTCGGTGGACGAATAATGTACGTATGTTCGGTTCCCATGATAAGCATATAAGTTGGAGGTTGAGTGGATAAAATGCTGCCAGAGGGCGGTGTAATTTTGTAGATGGCATACAAAGTTATGAATATATAAACTTGTAAAAAATGTTTTTTTTTTTCTCATTTTATTCTTGTTTTTACATATTTTTCCTGTATGTATAAAAATAGTCTCGTAAATCGTATGTTTGCATATTTACTAAGACTCGCTGGCAAATAATGCCAAGATGCAGCAAACAATGGAATTATTTTTAAATTTGTTTGTTTGGTGTTTTTTATTTTTTATGTTTTTTATTTTTTGTATTTAATTTATTCTTGTTGGACAGCGAAGATAACTCTGTTATGGTTGCATGTATGAATTTTTTATACAAAATTTATGTGGGTGCATTAACAAGTTTAGTACATATGTAAGATGTGCAAATAATCTGCAATCATCATCAAAAAAAAAAACTAAAATGCTGCTACAATAACGACAACAAAAAAATGCCAAATAAAGTGGACATCTAAAAGGCGGATTAAAAGCACACAGTCTGTGCCTTATCTCTATTTTATGAAGCAAGTAAAAATAAGTGTTTACAGAAGCGGGCCACAGAGTTGAAAGAGGATAACTCATAAATGTCAGTTAGTTTAGTGGGTTTAGTGGAGTTAATATGATGTCATGTCATGTATATAGAGCTATGGTGTATGTGATTTACATCGTTCTCTTACTCCACATCTCTCCATTTCCCTTCCTTTCTATTAATTTCCTATCCCTCTCTGCACTTAATTTTGAGAAAATTTTTGCTTTCAATAAACTTCTTTTTGGGTAATGAATCGCTAAAAAAATTATGCTACAGGCATAACGAACTGGCGACATGTCTTAATCAATTCTCTCGATTCGTTTATGCTGTTGCGATATGCCGCTAAGCAAAATCAATTAGTGTTCCCTATATTTTGTGCAAAACTGAGTATAAAAAGTTCGCGAACAAAGCAAATTTTTCTGAAGATATTCAGCCCAATTCTAAACCAAAATTCCGTGCGAGTTTTTTCCCTTCTCCCATTCCTCGTATTCTAAATAAAAATTCCTTGTGAATTTTTTCACTTCTCCCTTTCCTCCTATTCTGAACAATGTTCGAAAAAGCGGAAACCGGTTATGGGATAAAAGTAGGTAATATGAATGTGAGGGAGAGGGAAATTTCTCTGCCATTTCATAGGAGTTTTTTCACTTGTTAAATTAAAGGGAATGCATCAAAATAGTTAAAGGAAATTGGTTCTTTTAAGAAAGAACACTTATTTGTACAAATTTGTGCTAAAATATGTATACACATTCTACCACAATATTCTCACTGTTAATACAACAACAACTACAACCACAATATTCTTTATTTTAAGTCGAAAAGTATATCACAAGTAACGGTAGAGCTTTTGGTATACATATTTGATGCAGCCATCCAGAAATTGCGCAAGAATTTTTTAATAAGGCTTATATAGATTTTGACATATGACGAAGGACGAATTCAACTCAACTTGGCCGCCAGAAAATTGCTTTGCTGAATGAAAGCAGGCAACTCCGGCAGATTTGTGTTATACGGCCGTCTTCTTCTTATGTTCCGCTGTTGATGTTGCTGTGGCACCAATTCATTACTCATTTCAGTGAATACCACATGAACTACAATAAATACTGTGCATTGTTTATATTTTATTTCTTAATTTCTAAAAAATTTGCAACAATAATTAAACTTTCCAATTTTTTAAACAAAAGAAGAAATGTGCAACGAAATTTCAATTGACAAAACAGCTAACTTCGAAAATTCGAAATTCCTATTCCCCAATTATTGTTCTCCCTAGGAGAACAGGATTGGAGGAATTTTTCCGCGGGAATAAAAAAATCCGCGAGAACAAAATTCCGCGAGAATATTTAGAATTGGTCTGATTATATTATGATATGATGTGGTGTCATATCACATTCTTGCTCATTTCTCCGCATATCACAAAGTTTTGATTTGTACTAGCATATGAGACATTGTGATAAAATGGTATATTTGGAAAATGTATTGTGTTTTTTGTATTTAAATATGTGACATATCACTTATTGAATAACAATAACATTAAGGTATGATATGATGTCATATCGAATTTAGCTCATTTCATGACGTAGCACAATCTTTCAATTACTACCTCAAGTAAATCTTACCTTCCGACCAAATTGTATAGTTTTTTGAAGTAATGTATGATATTTTGTTATATGATGTGACACGTGACACATCACCTTTTGAAATACAATTCCATCAAGGTTTAATGTCAGATCACATTCTTGTTAATTTTATCACACATCGGCACAATATTTACATATATTATTCATGACAGAAAGCATTCTTGTTCATTTCATCACATTGATTTTCACGACAAGTCCATCACATCTTCCTATCAAATTGAATATTTTGGTGAAATAATGTACGATGTTTTATATAATGATATGTGTTGCTCCATCACGTGAATTTCACCTAATACAAGGTATGATAAGGTATGATATGATGTCATGCACATCTTATCACATAGGATGATATTTCAATTTGTAGTACACATCTTATCACATAGGATAGTATTTCAATTTGTAGTACAAGCACACCATATATTCCGACCAAATTGTATATTGTATGAGGTTTTGTCATATGACATGAAACAACCTTCAACAAATATCATAAATATTTTGAGTGTATTTGAAGCACATCATACATTCCGACCAAATTTTACATTTTCTGTTTCAAATATTGTTCGATTTTCATCATATGCTATGAGTTGTTTAAACACGTCATATATCACTTTTGGAATTAACTTAAAGCAGAATCGTGATAGGTTATATCTAGGCCTGTACTCATATATGTATGCATACGGAAATTAGGAAAAAAATCTGTCTTTTAAGACTTCTTCAGTGCCTTCTTGTTAAATATCGCTTAATTTATAATTCTAAAAATAGCAGACAAGTTATCCTAATATTCTGTCTACCTTTGATATTTTCTGACTCGTCACGTACGCTGCATACTTTCTTTTGCCATAATTCTTTATTCATTACCATCCTCCCCTTATGATTTTTTCATTAGTGATGTTGATGTCTAATACTTTGATGCTCTCTACTTCTCTTAACTTTTTTTAACTTAATTTTCTTCACAGTTACTTGAACACATTTTCTTTTAATAATTTTCTAATCCTTACAATCGCTTACTTAACGAACATTTTCTTTCAATTCCAATTACTAATCGACGACGTTGTGGCGTGTTTGGAGTCTGCACACTTTCACTTAGAAATTATGTCAATAATTCCATAAGTTATTTGAAGTGAATTGGACTAATTAGTTCTGCTGTTTGTAGACTTTCGGCACGTACGCACATCCCTTCTCATTTCCTTTCTTGACGATGTCTAGGGAGTTGTTTGAATTTCTTCACGTCTTTATGATGCATGAAGGCGCAATGGTAAAAATATTTTGTTAGCCATAAGTAAGCTAACAGAAAATTATCTTTAGGTTGAAACCTCTGCTTTCTTCCTCCTACACGTTTCGGTTCTATATTCCACCGTCCTCAGCGCGACTTCTATATTTAGCACAACATAGAACAACTACAATTGCAAAATTGTTGAAATTATCGTATGTAATTGGCAATTGTAATTGTTTCAGGTTTTCTTATGTAGATAGGAATCCTGGAAGAAGGTGCAGAGTATCGCCCAGAACGCTTAAACGGAGGAATGAAGAACTTAGCTTGCAGACCTTTTCACGCAAGTTTAAACAGAGACTTCAAATCTTTAACATCTTCATTTGAATGCTTTCAGCAGGTAAGTATGGTCAAACTTTATCATTAAATTTTACAAATAACCAAGCAAGAAAGAATAAAAAATGTGCCCACCCTTGCAGGTCAAAAAGCATTACTAACATTGCTAATTTTACTACTTTCAAGCTAGTGAATGAATACATTTGAGTCCAAAACGATATGGGAGCAAAAACATGAAATAAAATGTCGTAGAATAAGAGAGGATCCCACAGATGAATACCAAAAACAATTCAAAGTGGCTATAAAAAATTCAACAAATATAATAGATTCTAACATGGAACATAGATTGGTCCAAATGAACCCTTCGGCTCCTCCACTGATTGCGCTACCAAAAATCCACAAGCCGGACACGCCAATGAGGCCCATCTTTAATTTTAAATCGAATGAAAAAGCACCATGTTACAAACTATCCAAATATTTAAAAACGATATTGAAAGATACTCTGGAGCTAAGGAACGAATATGCAATAGCTAACACAACAGAGCTAATAGAGAAACTTGAGACCGTAGAGCTAACAAAGAACAGCAAATTGGTATCTTTTGACATAAAAGATGTATACCCATCAATACCACTATCGGAGACTTTGGACATAGTTAGCTCAACAATAGTTCATAATACAAAAAACAAAGTGAAAAGTATGCAAATCACAAATACGCTAAGAACCACTTTACGTCAAAACTATTTTCAGTTCAACAATAAAATATATAGACAAACAAATGGTCTTGGAATGGGAAGCCCCACATCAGCCATTCTTATGGAAGTGTTCATGCAAAATCTGGAAGAAAAGTACATACAGGAGCTGAAGTCCAAATTAGGCGTTTCATTTTATGCTAGATACGTGGATGACATAATATGCGTTTTAGCTACTAATAACGAAGAGCTCGTTCTAGAGTACCTCAACAAACAGCACGGCAATATAAAATTTACAATGGAAACCGAAAAAGACGGAGTAATCAACTATCTAGACCTCACGATAAATATTGATAAAGAAGCCAAAAGATTTAACTATGACATGTATAGAAAGTCAACGGCCACCGACACAATAATACACAATACCTCAAATCACCCTCAACATCATAAAAATGCAGCATTAAGGCATTTGGTACATAGACTAGAAAGAACACCTCTTACACAAGAGGCATATAAGAGAGAACTTGAGGTCATATATAATATCGCTGCAAACAACGGATATAAAAAAGTACTAGTAGATAAGCTCAGAAGGACAAATGGAGAACCAAAAAGGTATAATGAAAAGGAAAATAATAGCTGGACGACTATGACATAAACTGGAAAAGCAACATATAAATTGGCAAACTTCTTTAAAAAAAAAAAAACATTAACACAGCATTCAAAACATCGAACAATCTAGGGCAAAACCTAAGAACTAACACTAACTCAGAGGATCCGTTTAGCAGCCACGGCGTATACAAGCTCACCTACGGATGCCAACATAGTTACATAGGACAAACAGGACGGCAAATAAGAACGAAGTTCAGTGAACATATTAGAGATTACAACAAAAAAATACGGAATCCAAACATTATACCCGAGTCTAACTTCGCGAATCACATGATCGAGAATGAATGTTCCCCAGGAAACATCAATAAAACAGTTAGGGTTCTTCACATACAAGCAAAAGACCGACGTCTCAACGTACTCGAAAACATGGAAATCTACAAACAGAAAACATTCGACGTTAGAATAATACACGAACAGATAAACACAATTTCTGACACAATATTCGAGCCTTTAAAACTTGTTTATAAGAAACAAAGTAGTCACACAGGTACAACAGACAAACACACAACAACAAACAAACACAAAACAATTGACACACCAAAACAACAAACCCACAAAGAAGGTCAATCGACTAAAATTACGGAATTTTACCTGCCCCAGTCAGCCACACAAATCGATCAGTAAAAAACCAACCTCCCACCCACCCTAGTATCTATTTGTATGCATTACAGCCTTAAAAGTATAAATTATTTTTTTACGGCTGACAAGTGTTGATGAACTGACATAAACTCAATTAATTGACAACTGTAGACCAATACACTTTTTAAGTGTAAAGTATCAGTTTAAGCAGTGATTAACACCAATTAAGCATGTTTTATTGCAAATGAAAGCAAATCTTAGCTACATTTTTTATTGGTCAAATATGCTTTTAATTCGTAATCAAACGCTCCACAGAAATGTGATTAAATTACCAATAGAAAAAGATGTAAACAACAGTTTTCTATCAACACTTCTTGTACGCAAGCACCCTGCGAAAAATCATGTGATTAATCCCTAAAGAGAGTGATCTGCTATTGAACTAATTTGTCTTCATTGGAGTATAATTGACCCCCTCTAGTCCCTTTTGGGTACAGTTGGGATAAGTCAATTTGAAACTTATATAGCCAATTTTAAGAAACAAAGAAAAAAAAAACGAAATGGTTCAAATAAAAAAAAATTTATGGAATTGAAACGAATTATTACATAATTATCCGGAGCCACATACCAGTATCCTAGTTTTCATTATCGCAGGATTTTTTATACTCAGCGTGCTTTGCACACAGAGTATATTAACTTTGATTGGATAACAGTTGGTTGTACAGGTATAAAGGAATCGAGATAGATATAGACTTCCATATATCAAAATCATCAGTATCGAAAAAAAGTTTGATTGAGCCATGTCCGTCCGTCCGTCCGTCCGTCCGTTAACACGATAACTTGAGTAAATATTGAGGTATCTTCACCAAATTCGGTGCAAGAGCTTACCTGGACCCATAATAGACTGGTATTGATAATGAGCGAAATCGGATGATAACCACGCCCACTTTTTATATATATAACATTTTTGCAAACACAAAAAACCTGATTATTTTGTAAATAATACACCTAGAATGTTGAAATTGGGCGTGTGGATTGATATTGAGACTCTTGATAAAAATTTGAAATTTTTTAAAATGGGCGTGGCACCGCCCACTTGTGATAAAATCTATTTTACAAATATTATTAATCACAAATCCAAAACAGTTAAACCTATCGTAAAAAAATTCGGCAGAGAGGTTGCCTTTACTACAAGGAACACTTTGAAGAAAAATTAACGAAATCGGTTAAGAACCACGCCCACTTTTATATAAAAGATTTTTAAAAAGGTCGTGGACGAATAAAATAAGCTATATCTTTTCAAAAAAGAGCTTTATATCAATGGTATTTCATTTCCCAAGTGGATTTATAACAATAAATAGGAAAAACTTCAAATTTAAAAAATGGGCGTAGCACCGCCCTCTTTATGACTAAGCAATTTTCTATCTTTCGGGAGCCATAACTCGAAGAAAAATTAGCATATCGTAATGAAATTGTGTACACATATTTTCCTTATTGCAGAAAACATTTCTAGTAAAAATGGACGGGATCGGGTAAAGACCACGGCAACTTAGATATAAAGCAAGTTTAAGAGGGTCGTAGGCTAGAATATAAGTTATAACTTAGCCAAAAATAGTTTTGAATCAAAGATATTTCACTTATCAATTTTTATTGTAAGAGGAAATGGGAGATATTTTTTTTGTTAACTGGCGGTGCCACGTGTTATGTAGAAAAGTAATTTATCTGAAATCCAATGTACAATCGAAGCTCACGCTGAGTATATAATGTTCGGTTACACCCGAACTTAGACACCTTTACTTGTTTTTGTAATATGTTTCTACAATACCAAATTTACTCCTTACTGTTAAAAAACAAGGACTAGTCCTCATATGTTCCCATATAGGTACAAAGGATATTGGTCCTATCAATCCCTTTTAGATATATACGGGTACAATTAGTCTCTTCATAGGACATGGCCAAACAAAAGGGAACAGTTCTACTCATACAAAGAGATCAAAACTGGCATTGGTCGCATACTCCTCTGCGACTCAACCCGGATTCATCCTAGACTAATAGCATTTTTTTCAGGGCAGTTATATACGTATGTACATATGTGCGGACGAATGTATGTATCTCCATGTACGTTTAGTTTATCTGTTTGGCTGCATTTCAGCTCACGGCTTTTATATCTCAGTTGGTCACGTTTAGTGGTGCATAAAAAAATCAATCGATTGCTTGTTATCGATCGCTTGTAATTTGCAAAGCTTGTTGATTGCTGTGTGTATACTTAATAAAAAGCGGGCGTTAAAACAACAATATATATGTATGTACAAACATACGGACTCAGTTGCGCCTGCATGAAGTGTTTTAATAGTTGTTTTAATAAAGTTAGTGTATCATTTAAGCTTTTTAAATATTTTTGTCTTTTTTTATTAACTTTTTTTTCACGCGAATAAGTTTTATGAATGCAGTGGCTCAAACATTTACTTAACTCTTGCATCATAAAATTGTGCAGAATGGACTGAGACTGAGACGAGACTCTTGATTACTGAAAACAGATTTACCACGCTTTTATAAACATTTATTATTAGCAGCTCTGTAATTACGATATTGTAAACCAGCTTTAGTGTGAATACCAATGAGCAGTTTAGCGCAATTATTCAGAATTAATTAACAACTGTGTGTGTAAGGTGCGGTTGTAGATTGATATAAGAAAAAAAGCTCTAAGAAGTTTTTGGCTTATTTTTCACAACTCTAAAGTGGGAACAGTTTCCTGACGAAGTGGGAAGAGATAACAATAGGGTTATACGCATGAAATTTGACTTAATTTCGAAAAAGTTTAGTTCAAAATACAAAAAGTGTTTTTACAGTAACATTGTTGCTGCGGTTTTGATGATATTTCGCAATATGTAAGCCAAAGCCAGTAGAGGCTATGCTGGGCAATAACAGTTTTGATACTGAGGAACAGTTTACAGCTACTCAGTTACATATCTAACCTTATATCAATATTTGTAGTTTTTTTATTTTCGATTTTATTTCACCGAAACTTGTTCAAATACGAAAATCAGCTTAAATTTAGACGGAGATCAGTTCTTTTATAGAGAACAGTTTTTGGCTACACAATGTTTGAAAGACATTTTATATCCATTGCATTGTTAATGACGTAGAAAAAACCTGGTCATACGAAGCACAAAGATTGAGGTATCTTGATGAAATCTGATATGTATGTTCCCCGGCACACATCTCAGATCGCTATTTAAAATAAACGATATCGGACTATAACCACACCCACTTTTTCGATATCGAAAATTTCGAAAAACCAAAAAAGTGCGATAATTCATTACCAAAGACGGATAAAGCGATGAAACTTAGTAGATGAGTTGAACTTATGACGCAGAATAGAAAATTAGTAAAATTTTTGACAATGGGAGTGGCACCGCCCACTTTTAAAAGAAGGTAATTTAAAAGTTTTGCAAGCTGAAATTTGGCAGTCGTTGAAGATATCATGATGAAATATGGTAGGAATGTTACTCTTATTACTATTTGTATGCCTAATAATAATTAGAAAAATCGGAGAACGACCACGCCCGCTTTAAAAAAAAAATTTTTTTAAGTCAAATTTTAACAAAAAATTTAGTATCTTTACAGTATATAAGTAATTTATTTCAGCATTCGACTCCAGTAATGATATGGTGCAATAAAATACCAAAATAACATAAAATTTTAAAATGGGCGTGACCCTGCCCTTTTCCATTTAATTTGTCTAGGATACTTTTAATGCCATAAGTCCAACAAAAATTTACCAATCCTTGTGAAATTTTGTAGGAGCTTGGATTCTAGGACGGTAACTGTTTTCTGTGAAAAAGGGCAAAATTGGTTGAAGCCACGCCCAGTTTTTATACACAGTCGACCGTCTGTCCTTCCGCTCGGCCGTTAGCACGATAACTTGAGCAAAAATCGATATATATTTACTAAACTCAGTTCACGAACTTATCTGAACTCACTTTGTATTGGTGTAAAAAATGGCCGAAATCCGATTATGACCACGCCCACTTTTTCGATATCGAAAGTTACGAAAAATTACAAAAATGCCAGAATTCTATACCAAATACGAAAAAAGGGATGAAACATGGTAATGGGATTGGTTTATTGACGCAAAATATAACTTTAGAAAAAAAACTTTGCAAAATGGGTGTGATATTAAATAGAAGAAAATGAAAAAGTTATGCAGGGCGAAATCAAAAGCCCTTGGCAGGAATACTGTTCCTGGTATTACATATATAAATAAATTACCGGTGACCGACAGATGATGTTTTGGGTCACCCTGGTCCACATTTTGGTCAATATCTCGAAAACGCCTTCACATATACAACTTATACAAATACCATCACTCCCTTTTAAAATACTCATTAACACCTTTCATTTGATACCCATATCGTACACACAAATTCTGGAGTCAGCCCTTGTCCACCTTTATGGCGATATCCCTAAATGGCGTCCACCCATAGAACTATGGCCTACTCCCTCTTAAACCACTCTTTAATACCTTCCATTTGATACACATGTCACACAAACGCATTCCAGGGTTACGAAAGTTCATTTTCCTACATGGTGATTTTCCCTTATTTTGTCTCCATAGCTCTCAGCTGAGTATGTAATGTTCGGTTACACCCGAACTTAGCCTTCCTTACTTGTTTTGATTTAACTTTATTGAAATGTTGTTGTTCTTTAGTGCATAGGAATAAAATCTGGGTGAATATACATTTCGCTTTTTAACAGACATAATTTTTATATGTATTTAATAGGCTGAGGTTAGCTTTCCCCGGAAATCGGCATAATAAAGGCATTTATAAGGCTGGCAATAGATTGCTTGATTAATATGAAGTGCTCTGCAGCTTTTTATGCAACTCATATTATATATACGATGGTTCACTCAGGCTGAGAAGAGTTCTTGAAACTTGTGTCATACTCAAAATATTTATAAGATATTTATATACGGAATATGTATACGTAGATCGGGAACAGGCGCATTAGAAAAGTTTGAGCACATTAAAACAGCTTTTGCTACAGAGAGATACTTGAAACTTGGAATAGTTTTTTTTTTTCAGATAATTTTAAGTTAACTTAAACTTGTTTATCATTCAAACCATTAGCATAATGTGTTTCCCAAGCTAGGAACAGTTTGTTTCTAACATAAATAAATTAAGAAGAAAAGTACAAATTTCATCTGGGAATAATTTGATATGTAAAACATATTTTTACAGTTTTTAGATATTTTTGGTGTCAAATCAATGTCAAAAAGAACTGTCTATTATACAGCCCAGTTTAGATATAATTTGTACGTATCGAATAACGACCAAAAATGCAAATTTTTCGTCCATTTAAAAATATCTTTCCATCGACGCATGACCAACGCCAACCAAACTTACAACTACAAATTATATAATCGCTAAATTGAAAATCACAAAATCATAAGCGACACTCACTCAGACTCATTTAATTGCAATGGCATTTTTTTGGTTTGCAAAATTTATTACCGGCTTGAACTGAATTACCAAGACAAACCGGCCGGTGGGCTGCCTAATTTATTTGACGTATTGAGGTTTGCCGGTAAAGAAGTAAAAAATAAAAAATTTAAAACATTAGATTCTTAACTGTCAGCAGTACAGAGCAAACAGTAGTGAACAACAATCGCCATGAATACAACAATAACAACAAGAGAGAAATTATTGATTCTTTTTTGCTTGTTGTATATGGAATAAGACGAAATCTAAGCGCCAGTGGAAATCCAGAAGCGCTGCAGTGGCGTCGATCAGATAAGAATTGAAAATAAAATCGCTGCCAATGCAATTTTAAATGCATACATTGTTGTTGTTGTTATTGGTTTATTTTGCAAAAACATGTGTGCTTAAAAAAAGTTAATAAAATATGAATAGCAACAAACAGGCAATCGATTGAAAAGTAAAAAATAAAAGAAATAGGAAAAAATGTAAACATTGCAAAAATGGAAGTGTTGTTAATTTAATTAAAAGGCGCTTGAGCTTTGTTTATCGCTTGGTTTGGCGTTGGTCGCAGATTGTCGCTTTTTGCTTCTGTTGTTTTATATCTCATGTTGTTGTTGTCACCGCTCAAATTGGGCGCGTTCGACATAGTTTGTGTCATAGTGCTTTGTCAAAGAAAATCTGTTATAAGTCAAATTATTAAATTCAAATAACCGTATAGAGATTGGTATCTGGTTTAAAAATGCCTACATATTTCAGCAAGTACATTCCCACATAACTAAGTCATTGTTCCAACGGGGCTAGTTTTTATGTTATACGATAGCTTCAATGGTTAGTAATTCCTTGTCCATAACTGTAGCCGAAATCCAGTAATCATCTTCCCTCAAAAGCTAAAATATGATATAAGAATTGAAGTAGGAAAAGACAAACAAAAAACCGCTGTGATGGCTGAATGGTTATAGCAGCGGCGCCTAAACGTTGCCGATGAAGGAATTTAGCAGTTCCCGAAACGGATCTATACAACGAGCTTTAGCAGTTGTCTAAATTTTTTCTTCTATTCTAATTTAAAATTTTTTCAATTAAGAAAAAATATATTACAACAATAATAATGATAAAATAATTATTGTTAGGCCTGAGCTCGATTCAAACTCGCGATCTTAAAATATGATATAATATTCATTCAAACACAATCTCCGCATTTTAGGAGATCGCGCTCAAAGCGATTCTGAAACTAAAGTTGCCTAGCGAAAATTCCGTTAAAATATATCTCCGCCAGAAGGCGCTGTCTATGAACATTGTGACCTAATTACTTCCCCAAAAAATTAGCAAATTCGAGAAAATTTTACGAAGTTGTTTTTGAGCTCGAATCGAACCTTGAATCATTTTCGAGATAGTTTTATGATGATTTCGATGTATTTAGAATTTTCAGAGTATGCATTTCCGTAGCCCAATCAATTCTGTTTCACAAAGTACAACTTATAGGTTTCTCAAAATTGGTATTGAATTTTGGCAGTATTTTTCCCGAAGGGTGTTTTCTGCTTTTATATGGAAGAAAGTCTGAAACAACCTTTGAAAAAAAATACGTTTTAAGTTTCAGGGCTTACCTCAAAATAACTGAGAAAACGGTTTCCAAAATCCAAATGTCATATAAATTTTCCAATTATCTCGATCCATGCGCCACCTAGTGTAAATTTTCACCTTTTCTTACATTTTCAAGTTGCACTGAACTAAGTGCAAGGTTACAATTTTTTATTTCAATCAAAAAAGCGATCGCAAGATTCTACATACTCTGAATGGATTTTCTAAAAATCCCCGAATATATCGACTCAGGCCTAGGTATCTAGCTTATAGAGAAGTTACTTAAAACTCGAAGCAAAATTTCCAAATGCGGAAAGCGCTGCACCAATTTATCAAGTCAAAACCATAGAACTTAATCATGCAAGCAATTAACTTGTTCAGATATTTCCGCAGGTGTCAACAATTCTTCGAGAGAAAAGTTCTCCAAAATGTTTATCGTGCTGTTCGTGATGCCGACGGCGAATATCAAGAGCGGTATAATGATGAGCTGTGTGAGCTTTACGCCGACATGACGATAGTGCAGCGATTAAAAACCCAAAGCCTTTGCTGGCTAGGTCATGTTATGCGAATGGACGAAGACTCTCCGGTCAAGAAGGCATATCACTCGACACCGCAGTTTGGAAGCAGAGGAAGGGGAAGACCTATACTGAGTTGGGAGAGGCAGGTGGAGAGAGGCTTGATCTCCCTTGGTGCTCCCATTTATCGTGAGACAAGGATAGCTATGGTGATTTTTTACGCAACGATCAAGATCGCCATTTAATAATGAATAATAGACGACGTAGATGCAAATTCACACTTTCAATATAAAAAAAAAATTCATTACACTCCCATATGCCCTCACATATATTTTTGTTTGTTTTTCTTTATTGACAACAAAGTTTAAAATTATTACAAGATTTCTCAATTATTATGAGAGGTTACAATGAAAGACAACAGTAAGGAAATAATAATTAAAATTTAACTAAAACTAAAATTTAGCTTAATAATTTAACATTAAATGAGTACAATTAAAAATATAGTGTAGAACACACTTTGCATCTACATATTAAAATCAAAATTTGCATTTGTAACTTCAACTGGAAGTTTGTTGAAAAGTTTAACGTCATAATGTCTTAGTGATTTTGCACATCTTTCCGTTCGATAGACACATACGTGGTTTCATATTTATTCTAACTCTAAGTGTATATTCTGGGGTTGATTCTTCTGGAATGTCTAAATTATGCTTTATTAGCTTATTTTTAATTTTATAAAATAATATTAAAGTTTGAAGGATGGAGTTCTTGCGTACATCAAGCCTGTCTTGGTATAGCAGTACACTTGCTGTCCTTAGCGGCAAATTTAAAATGTTTTTTATTGTTTTATTTTGAATTCTTTGTATTTCATTTGTTAGCTGTTCGGAACAAGTGTTCCAAATTGGATTTAAGTAATTAATATGTGACATAACCAAGGCGTTGTGTGACATGTGTTTTTATGGAAAAAGTTTCCGATTTCTATAAATAGCAAAATTTAGTGGTATTAATTTCATTTCCAATTTGTTTATATTTTCTCGCCAGTTTAAATTGGCATCAAACCAAATTTCGGGGTACTTTAAATTGTCGACTCTCGAAATAAAGCTGCCCTCCCGATAAATTCCCTTCAAGTCATTCATTAAGGGGACCATCAAAATTCTTTAAACATTAAAAAATTTTTTTTAATTTTTATTTTTTCTTTCAATTTAAAAAAGTTTCAATGTACATATAATTTTGTATATGTATTGGATTTGCATTTCAATATAAAAAATTTTAAACAGCGCTGATGATGAAACATTCTGGCTCATATATTCATTAATGCTACGTTTCCACCAAACCCAACCTCCGTGTTTGCCGACTCTTTTATGCAAAATATCTCTTGGCAGAAATGTAACTTTTAATTTTTGCTTTCGAATTATTGATACCGAAGTTAAAACGCGTTTTCCGATAGCTTTCGCGATATTTTTAGAAATGTTTTAACAGTCGAAACTAGCAAACACGGAGTTTGGGTTTGGTGGAAACGTAGTATAAGTTTGTAAATGATTGAGTTTTTAAATGTTATATTGGAATGAAAACAAGACGAGCTAGTAGGTGGATTCACCGTGCAATAAAAAATAATGGATTAAACTGGTATTTTATAAGTTTTAGTTCATTGATTACATTTTTTTGTACATGGGTTTTGCCCTATATATTCTATGTTCAATTCTATAAAAAAATGCAACTACGAATCAAAAATATTTGGTTTTGTAGGAGTTATAGCGATTTGAAAATTTTGCATTTTTGCACCAGGCTAATGTAGGTCCTTTCTCGCTATTTCGGTCGATAGAGGGCGGCGGGTAGCTACCTGATGCAGCGATGCATCGAAAAAAATCTACTTAAAGTACAACATACTCATCTTAAAAAAAAAAAAACAAAAAAATGTCGCTGTTGGCAATTCGTTAAGTACATATTAAGAAACTCATCGAAACTTTTACTGACGGATTGGCAGGCCTAGCAATAGAGCATGCCAGCTACCTGATAGTTTTTTTGTAAGTAAAATTTTTTTTAAGAAGTTGTAGTTTCTTGGGTCACTCGTTGCGGGCGCACTATGTTTTTGCATATCACAGAGGAATGATGTCTTCGAGAAGTTGTAAACGAGCGGCTAATTCGTTTTGCTATATATGTGGCGAATGTATTGAAAGAAGACAAAAAAAGTTTGATTTAACTAAAAACACAAGGATTTGCGAGACCTACCCAGCCTACTTTGGTCTACCTGTTAAAAACCAAGACAAAAAATGGGCTACACATTTTTCATGTAACTCTTGCAGAAGCATTCTGGAGCGTAAGTTTATTTTCTCTTTTTTATTGTACTAACTGTTTCATATATATACGTATATCTACATATATATAATTGCATAATAACTGAAATTGTTATGAAATGCTTTAAGTTTTATTATAGTTTGGTACCAGGGTGAGAAAAGAGCCATGAAGTTCGCAGTGCCGAGGATTTGGAGGGAACCGAGTAATCATGACACTGATTGCTATTTTTGTGTAGTGAAACCACTGAAAGGGAAACGTTAAGGAAAACAATATATCCGGAACTACCATCGACATACGCTCCAGCACCACATTCGGAACAAAATCCTGTACCTGATCCACCTGTGTTTGAAAAGTAACTATTCCCTCAAGGCAGCTTTCAAACATAGAGTTCATCTGCATCCATACATTCCGAATTTGTTCCTCAATTTGAACCAGGAATACCACATCTCATCAACTCTGAAACTCTCAATGACTTAATAAGAGACTTAAATTTATCAAAAGACAAAGCAGGATTATTAGCATCGCAGCTTAAACAACGAAATTTACTTACTTCTGATGTTCGAATATCTCGGCAAAGAAAGCGTCATGAAGAATTTTCTTGTTTCTACAGTAAAGAAAATGGACTCTGTTTTTGCTATGACGTGAAAGGTTTATTTGAAGCAATTGGTATTCCTTGTAATACAAATGAATGGCGCCTCTTTATCGGCAGCTCAACAAAAAGTCTAAAAGCAGTTCTACTACACAATGGGAACAAATTTCCAACTATTCCACTGGCACATTCCATACATCTCAAAGAAAATTATGACAGTATTAAAATGCTATTAACTGCAATCAAATATACGGAATACAAGTGGGAAGTTATTGGAGACTTCAAGATGGTTTGTTTTTTTACTGAAATGCAAGGTGGATATACCAAACACTCCTGTTATATTTGCCTATGGCATAGCAGAAATGATGCCGCCCACTATCGCCAAAAACATTGGCCTGAACGTATGGAGTGGGAAGATTTAATATTAAACATGAAGCAATTATCGATCCTAAAAATATATTGGTGCCGCCATTGCATATTAAATTGGGCCTTATTAAACAATTTGTGAAGGTTCTTAATATTGAGTCTAAAGCTTTCAAATATTTGCAGACTTTTTTCCAAAGCTGTCAGAGGCGAAAATTAAAGCTGGAGTCTTTGTTGGCCCTCAAATAAAAAAAAATTATGAACTGCGATATTTTCCCAGACCTACTTAGCAATGACGAGAAACTAGCGTGGAACAGTTTTAAGGCAGTAGTTCATGGCTTTCTTAAATCATAGGGATGAAAATTATGATGAGCTGATAACTGGCATGATTACGAATTTTTCCGCCATCGGATGTAGAAGGTCGCTAAAGATGCACATGTTACATTCACATCTAGATAAATTCAAACATAATATGGGAGCTTATTCAGAAGAACACGGGGAGCGATTCCATCAAGATATACTGGAGTTTTAGAAACGCTACTTAGGCCAGTATACGGAAAGCATGATGGGGGACTATATTTGGACGTTAATAAGAGAAAATGTTATATACTAGAATAAATCAAATCTATGTTAAATTTTGATCAATTTTCATGTTTTTCGTTTTTCTCATTTTTTTCGAACAAAACCAAATCAAAAACTTTTTTATGTTCATATTCTTATTTCTGGGTGCAAAAGCAGTAAAAAAAATATACGCACGACCCATGTACAAAAATGTTGTTGACCAGTGTTATTCAATAATATTTAAATTGTGGCAAATTTTTTAGGATAAAATATATGTTAATGAAGAGATTTTATTATTGTTATGGATTATTTATATGACAAAATTTCATTTCATTTCATTTATTTAACAAATTTGTGCAACTAATAACTTAAATTCTTTTATATGTACATCAACTGACATTAAAAACTTATGCTAATACATTTTATGTAAATGGGAAGTTCACAATATAAAACTTAAAAAAAACTAAAATTTACGTACTGACATAAAAGTATGCGTTTTATATATGCATTTACTTAAATTAATCTTATAACTATTACAAATTAATCTAGACACATGAATGGCAGAGGTACATAAAACAATGAAAAGAGAAAAAAGAAAATTAGATCACATATAGATTATTTTAGAAAGGGTATTTTAGTCAAAATATAGAAGAAATATCAACATTAGCGATGTATATCAGTATAATGCTTTTGAAGTTGCTATTATTCAGCCCTACTTTAATTGATTCGGGAATTGAGTTCCAAATTCTAACAGCACTAATAAAAAACAATCTGCTAGACGTTAAGTATTTGAACATTGGAACCACCAATTTGTGGTTTCTTTGAGACCTGGTAAAATTCAGTTTGTCATAAAGGTACATGGGGACCGTACACTCTAATAGTTTAAACATGAACATGCAGTTTCTGGCAGCCAAGTAATTAAGGATGTTGCATCCCAGAATTTTATCCCTACAGGGTGATATCGACCTACCCCATACACGTACGTGGTAACATTATTGATCTTGTTGGCGGAGTCCGAGTCAAGTTTAGTATACACAAGTTCAAAGTATGTGAAGTGGGGTACAATTAGCTGCATTGCAAGCTTGCGACGAGTTGCCTGTGGTGTGAATGGTGCCGATATGCGTAAGATCCGTAGTATTACATAAACATTGCGGACTACTTTATTAACATGGTCGAAAGCAGTTAATTTGTTATTTAATACAAAGCCTAAATTTTTAACTTTGTCAGTGGTACTAAGGGCCTGCGAGCCGATCTTTAAATATGGAATACTTTCAGGGTCGATTTCATTTTTGCATATCGGCATAACGTACGAATTTGCAGCGTTAAGACATAAAGCGTTGTTTTTAGCCCAACAAAATACAGCAGACAGATCACAGTTTACTTTGAAGTATAAGTCTTCAACGAGGCCAACACGATTAGAAAGGTACAACTGAATATCATCAGCATATGCGTGGACGTTAACATACTTACACACGGAAAATACATCATTGAAATACATACTAAATAATAGACGACCAAGAACTGATCCCCGAGGAATGGATTTGAATTATGACGAAGCAAATGCAGAATTTATGTAAGTAAATAAAAGAATCGCAGATGCTTACTTCTGAATAATAATAAAAAATTTACAAATATATTATGAATAAAATTTCTATTAATGAGCAATTTTTAATGCAGTCTTCTATGAATCGTTCATTTTTATACTCATTATATATATATATTATTATATTAACTTTGATTGGATAACGGTTGGTTATACAGGTATAAAGGAATCGAGATAGATATAGACTTCCATATATCAAAATAATCAGTATCGAAAAAAAAATTCGATTGGGCCATGTCCGTCCGTCTGTCCGTTAACACGATAACTTAAGTAAATTTTGAGTTATCTTGATGAAATTTGGTACGCAGGTTCCTGGGCACTCATCTCAGATCGCTATTTAAAATGAACGATATCGGACAATAACCACGCCCACTTTTTCGATATCGAAAATTTCGAAAAATCGAAAAAGTGCGATAATTCATTACCAAATACGGGTTAAGCGATGAAACTTGGTAGGTGAGTTGAACTTATGACGCAGAATAGAAAACTAGTAAAATTTTGGACAATGGGCGTGGCACCGCCCACTTTTAAAAGAAGGTAATTTAGAAGTTTTGCAAGCTGTAATTTGGCAGTCGTTGAAGATATCATGATGAAATTTGGCAGAAACGTTACTCTTATTACTATATGTCTGCCTAATAAAAATTAGCAAAATCGGAGAACGACCACGCCCACTTTTTAAAAAAAGTTTTTTTTAATTCAAATTTTAAAAGAAAAGTTAATATCTTTACAGTATATAAGTAAATTATGTCAACATTCAACTCCAGTAATGATATGATGCAACAAAATACAAAAATAAAAGAAAATTTCAAAATGGGCGTGGCTCCGCCCTTTTTCAGTTGATTTGTCTAGGATACTTTTAATGCCATAAGTCGAACAAAAATATACCAATCCTTGTGAAATTTGGTAGAGGCTTAGATTCTGGGACGATAACTGTTTTCTGTGAAAAAGGGCGAAATCGGTTGAAGCCACGCCCAGTTTTTATACACAGTCGAGCGTCTGTCCTTCCGCTCGGCCGTTAACACGATAACTTGAGCAAAAATCGATATATCTTTACTAAACTCAGTTCACGTACTTATCTGAACTCACTTTGCATTGGTGTAAAAAATGGCCGAAATCCGACTATGACCACGCCCACTTTTTCGATATCGAAAATTTCGAAAAACGAAAAAAATGCCATAATTATATACCAAATACGAAAAAAGGGATGAAACATGGTAATTGTATTGGTCTATGGACGAAAAATATAACTTTAGAAAGAAACTTGGTAAAATGGGTGCGACACCTACCATATTAAGTAGAAGAAAATGAAAAAGTTTTGCAGGGCGAAATCAAAAGTCCTTGGAATCTTGGAAGGAATACTGTTCGTGGTATTACATATATAAATAAATTAGCGGTACCCGACAGATGATGTTCTGGATCACCCTGGTCCACATTTTGGTCGATATCTCGAAAACGCCTTCACATATACAACTAAGGGCCACTCCCTTTAAACCCTCATTAATACCTTTAATTTGATACCCATATAGTACAAACAAATTCTAGAGTCACCCCTGGTCCACCTTTATGGCGATATCCCTAAATGGCATCCATCTATAGAACTATGGCCCACTTCCTCTTAAAATACTCTTTAATACCTTCCATTTGATATACATGTCATAAAAACACATTGCAGGGTTACCCTAGGTTCTTTTTACAACATTTTCACTTACTCTGCCTCCACAGCTCTCAACTGAGTATGTAATGTTCGGTTACACCCAAACTTAGCCTTCCTTACTTGTTATTATTATTATTCACCCCTATTCTGCATTTCGATTACGTTCCCGTTCTCCGCTCCGCTTTAATCGAAGTTTGGTATTCTGCATTACGACGGAATCGTAAAGAGAACTGGAAGAGCAAATGATTTTTCGAAATCATCTGTTGGTACGGAATGTCTGAACATTGGAACAAAATAAATTAAAGAAAATTTGTAAAAAACACTGAAAAACGTTTATATTTTATTATCCACGCCATTTTGTACAAAAAAAAGCAATAGAATTTATTGCCGCAGTGTTATATTTTTTTGAGTGAAGTGCTTTCATAATTGTAAGTGTGTTTTTGTCGTTCTTTTGGCCAATTCCCTGCCGTGGCCACCAAGTTTTGTTAAAACGGATTCCTGCACGAATATAGTTGACATTTTCTGAATTTTAAGGATGCTAATTTCATTGCACTGGCCTAAAATACTTTATAAAGGTTTATTTATTCCTTCCGCAAGGATTGTTTACGTTTTCGCTTTACCTTCCTCTACGCCGGCAGCTTGCTTTGGCATATAACTGGACCCAACGAACAGACACAAATTATAGATGTCTATTAAATCAATAGCCGCGGTATTATTTGTGGAGTTGGAAAGCAACGCATACGAAAATGGCCAGGCTAGAATGGAAAGGCAAATATTGCGAGATTTGTGTAAACCATTTGAGATGAGTGACGAATTGTAAGAAATTGAACTTAAAAGTTGTAAAGTTTAATGACTTATTTTCTTATTTAGGTTTTAAAAAATACTTTCGGTTTAATAAGAATGCTTTCAAGTATATGTTAGATACTTTTGCGGGGCAAATAAGTCCAAGGACTTCAACATCGACTTGTTGTTTTTGGAAACATATAAAAAATAATCATGATCGAGCCTTTTACGTTTCTTAACAAGTTTTACTTACAGTTTTGTTAAAATTCTGGTATAAATTAATAAAAAAATAAAAAGAAAATATTTTTCCGCCAACTAATTTGCAACTTAGAAAAACGGAACTACGATCGAAATGCAGAATACAAAAAATCGAACGATTCGAAGTTGGATCGAAAGAGATTGGAACACAGAATACCTAAATTGCCAAATCGAAAGAATCGAAATGCAGAATAGGGCTGATTATGTATTGTTAAAATATAATTAAAATTACAAATTAACCTATTTTATCTGCACTAACTACCAGGGCTATCGGCTTGTAAAAATTAACAATTAACCACATAATCCGCCTTTTAGTTTTCAAAAAAAATTGTAAGTTGCAACCTCATTTATGCCATTTTCCGCTTTCCATATTCATATTTGCATTGTACATGGACTGCCAATTGGATATCAAGTTCATGCTAATTGGTAAGTATTACAGTGTTTCTAGTTTGGAATGTCATTGCATTAGACACAAAATGTTTATGAGTTGTTCAAAATATTTTTAAACAAACCTACATTCATAATAAATATTTTGGACTTATGAATGGCACCTTAAGAATGGCACCTTTTCTTATTTTTTCTGTGCTCGTCCGTCGATTAAATTTCTCATTGTTATTGTTAGGTATTTCTCTTGTGTATCCCATTGTCAAAAATTCTGCGCTGACTGTGCTTTTCTTCCTGTTTTGTATAAGACAATAAATCTGAAGACATTGATGCGTTATAGGTAACCGTATCGGTAACCTTATAACAACTGATTCGGCCAACTTAATGGGAATCAATGCAATCGATTATTGGTGCCGCTAAGGTCGTAACCGTATCGTAGCCAACCAATTGGCTTTTGGTTTTCCGCCGTAACGATAAACAGCTGATTGCGTTAGGGATACGACTACAGCGACACGACAAACGGCACCAATGACTCCGCTTTAAGTTTGTAATGCGTAATTATATTTACACACAATAAGTGTCATGCTATATAAGTATTTTTGCAAAATTGAAATTTTTATTGCTTGACGTATGAGTGGTTTAAATTTAAGTTGGTACA